>NC_081180.1:135860550-136102259 GCF_029867415.1 Vicia villosa | reverse complement strand
TATGTATGAAAGTTTAACGAACTTCATGACATTAATGTAATATAGCACACGAAAATCTTTCAAAATATTAAAATTTGCAAGTTTAACAAACTTCGTGACTTTTATGTAGTATAGCACACAAAAATCTTCCAAAAGACCAAATTTTGCAAGTTTAACAAACTTCGTGACTCTTATGTTGTATAGCACACGATAATCTTCCAAAATACAAAATTTTGCAAGTTTAATAAACTTTGTGACTTTTATATAGAATAGCACACGAAAATCTTCCAAAATACCAATGTACGCAAGTTTAATGAACTTCGTGACTTTTATGTAGTATTGCCCACGAAAATCATCCAAAACACTAAATTTTCTGAGTTTTACAAACTTCGTGACTTTTATGTAGTATAGCACACGGAAATCTTCCAAAATACCAATGTACGCAAGTTTAATGAACTTCATGACTTTTATGTAGTATTGCCCATGGAAATCTTCCAAAACACTAAATTTTTTAAGTTTTAAAAACTTCGTGACTTTTATGTAGTATAGCACCCGAAAATCATCCAAAATATTAAAATTTGCAAGTTTAACAAACTTTGTGACTTTTATGTAGTATAGCCCACGAAAATCTTCCAAAATAACAAATTTTGCAAGTTTAACAAACTTCGTGACTTTTATGTAGTATAGCACACGAAAATCTTCCAAAATACCAATGTATGCAAGTTTAACGATTTTCGTGTCTTTTATGGAGTATTGCACACGAAAAACTTCCAAAATATTAAAATTTGCAAGTTCAACGAACTTCGTGTCTTTTATGTAGTATAGCAGACGAAAATCTTCCAAAATACTAAATTTTTCAAATTTACAAAATTCGTGACTTTTCAGACGTATAGCACACGAAAATCATCCAAAATACCAATGTATTCAAGTTAAAGAACTTTGTGACTTTTATGTAGTATAGCACACAAAAATCTTCCAAAATACCAAATTTTTCAAGTTTAACGAACTTTGTGACTTTTATGTAATATAGCACACGAAAATCTTCCAAAATATTAAAATTTGCAAGTTTAACGAATTTCGTGACTTTTGTGTAGTTTAGCTCACGAAAATCTTCCAAAAGACCAAATTTTCCAAGTTGTACAAACTTCATGACTTTTATGTAGTATAGCACACGAAAATCTTCCAAAATACCAAATTTTGCAAGTTTAGTAAACTTTGTGACTTTTATGTAGTATAGCACCCGAAAATCTTCCAAACACTAAATTTTGCAAGTTTTACAAACTTTGTGACTTTTATGTAGTATAGCACACGAAAATCGTCCAAAAGACCAAATTTTGCAACTTTAACAAATTTCGTGACTTTTATGTACTATAGTACACGAAAAATATTCCAAAATACCAAATTTTGCAAGATTAAAAAATTTCGTGACTTTTATGTAGTATAGCACACGAAAATCTTCAAAAATACCTATGTATGAAAGTTTAACGAACTTCATGACATTAATGTAATATAGCACACGAAAATCTTTCAAAATATTAAAATTTGCAAGTTTAACAAACTTCGTGACTTTTATGTAGTATAGCACACAAAAATCTTCCAAAAGACCAAATTTTGCAAGTTTAACAAACTTCGTGACTCTTATGTTGTATAGCACACGATAATCTTCCAAAATACAAAATTTTGCAAGTTTAATAAACTTTGTGACTTTTATATAGAATAGCACACGAAAATCTTCCAAAATACCAATGTACGCAAGTTTAATGAACTTCGTGACTTTTATGTAGTATTGCCCACGAAAATCATCCAAAACACTAAATTTTCTGAGTTTTACAAACTTCGTGACTTTTATGTAGTATAGCACACGGAAATCTTCCAAAATACCAATGTACGCAAGTTTAATGAACTTCATGACTTTTATGTAGTATTGCCCATGGAAATCTTCCAAAACACTAAATTTTTTAAGTTTTAAAAACTTCGTGACTTTTATGTAGTATAGCACCCGAAAATCATCCAAAATATTAAAATTTGCAAGTTTAACAAACTTTGTGACTTTTATGTAGTATAGCCCACGAAAATCTTCCAAAATAACAAATTTTGCAAGTTTAACAAACTTCGTGACTTTTATGTAGTATAGCACACGAAAATCTTCCAAAATACCAATGTATGCAAGTTTAACGATTTTCGTGTCTTTTATGGAGTATTGCACACGAAAAACTTCCAAAATATTAAAATTTGCAAGTTCAACGAACTTCGTGTCTTTTATGTAGTATAGCAGACGAAAATCTTCCAAAATACTAAATTTTTCAAATTTACAAAATTCGTGACTTTTCAGACGTATAGCACACGAAAATCATCCAAAATACCAATGTATTCAAGTTAAAGAACTTTGTGACTTTTATGTAGTATAGCACACAAAAATCTTCCAAAATACCAAATTTTTCAAGTTTAACGAACTTTGTGACTTTTATGTAATATAGCACACGAAAATCTTCCAAAATATTAAAATTTGCAAGTTTAACGAATTTCGTGACTTTTGTGTAGTTTAGCTCACGAAAATCTTCCAAAAGACCAAATTTTCCAAGTTGTACAAACTTCATGACTTTTATGTAGTATAGCACACGAAAATCTTCCAAAATACCAAATTTTGCAAGTTTAGTAAACTTTGTGACTTTTATGTAGTATAGCACACGAAAATCTTCCAAACACTAAATTTTGCAAGTTTTACAAACTTTGTGACTTTTATGTAGTATAGCACACGAAAATCGTCCAAAAGACCAAATTTTGCAACTTTAACAAATTTCGTGACTTTTATGTACTATAGTACACGAAAAATATTCCAAAATACCAAATTTTGCAAGATTAAAAAATTTCGTGACTTTTATGTAGTATAGCACACGAAAATCTTCAAAAATACCTATGTATGAAAGTTTAACGAACTTCATGACATTAATGTAATATAGCACACGAAAATCTTTCAAAATATTAAAATTTGCAAGTTTAACAAACTTCGTGACTTTTATGTAGTATAGCACACAAAAATCTTCCAAAAGACCAAATTTTGCAAGTTTAACAAACTTCGTGACTCTTATGTTGTATAACACACGAAAATCTTCCAAAATACCAAATTTTGCAAGTTTAATAAACTTCGTGACTTTTATGTAGTTTAGCACACGAAAATCTTCCAAAATACCAATGTACGCAAGTTTAATGAACTTCGTGACTTTTATGTAGTATTGCCCACAGAAATCTTCCAAAACACTAAATTTTTCAAGTCTTACAAACTTCGTGACTTTTATGTAGTATAGCACACGAAAATCATCCAAAATATTAAAATTTGCAAGTTTAACAAACTTTGTGACTTTTATGTAGTATAGCCCACGAAGATCTTCCAAAATACCAAATTTTGCAAGTTTAACAAACTTCGTGACTTTTATGTAGTATAACACACGAAAATCTTCCAAAATACCAATGTATGCAAGTTTAACGATTCTTGTGTCTTTTATGGAGTATTGCACACGAAAAACTTACAAAATATTAAAATTTGCAAGTTCAATGAACTTCGTGTCTTTTATGTAGTATAGCACACGAAAATCTTCCAAAATACTAAATTTTTCAAGTTTAACAAACTTCGTGACTTTTCAGACGTATAGCACACGAAAATCATCCAAAATACCAATGTATTCAAGTTAAAGAACTTCGTGACTTTTATGTAGTATAGCACACAAAAATCTTCCAAAATACCAAATTTTTCAAGTTTAACGAACTTCGTGACTTTTATGTAATATAGCACACGAAAATCTTCCAAAATATTAAAATTTGCAAGTTTAATGAATTTCGTGACTTTTGTGTAGTTTAGCACGCGAAAATCTTCCAAAAGACCAAATTTTGCAAGTTGTACAAACTTCATGACTTTTATGTAGTATAGCACACGAAAATCTTCCAAAATACCAAATTTTGCAAGTTTAGTAAACTTTGTGACTTTTATGTAGTATAGCACACGAAAATCTTCCAAACACTAAATTTTGAAAGTTTTACAAACTTTGTGACTTTTATGTAGTATAGCACACGAAAATCGTCCAAAAGACCAAATTTTGCAACTTTAACAAATTTTGTGACTTTTATGTAGTATAGTACACGAAAAATATTCCAAAATACCAA
The DNA here is from genome assembly GCF_029867415.1 of Vicia villosa. Taxonomy (NCBI): domain Eukaryota; kingdom Viridiplantae; phylum Streptophyta; class Magnoliopsida; order Fabales; family Fabaceae; genus Vicia; species Vicia villosa. The sequence continues at coordinate 136,098,122 of NC_081180.1, read as the reverse complement.
ATTTTGCAAGATTAAAAAATTTCGTGACTTTTATGTAGTATAGCACACGAAAATCTTCAAAAATACCTATGTATGAAAGTTTAACGAACTTCATGACATTTAGTAATATAGCACATGAAAATCTTTCAAAATATTAAAATTTGCAAGTTTAACGAACTTCGTGACTTTTATGTAGTATAGCACACAAAAATCTTCCAAAAGACCAAATTTTGCAAGTTTAACAAACTTCGTGACTCTTATGTTGTATAGCACACGATAATCTTCCAAAATACAAAATTTTGCAAGTTTAATAAACTTTGTGACTTTTATATAGAATAGCACACGAAAATCTTCCAAAATACCAATGTACGCAAGTTTAATGAACTTCACGACTTTTATGTAGTATTGCCCACGAAAATCATCCAAAACACTAAATTTTCTGAGTTTTACAAACTTCGTGACTTTTATGTAGTATAGCACACGAAAATCTTCCAAAATACCAATGTACGCAAGTTTAATGAACTTCATGACTTTTATGTAGTATTGCCCATGGAAATCTTCCAAAACACTAAATTTTTTAAGTTTTAAAAACTTCGTGACTTTTATGTAGTATAGCACCCGAAAATCATCCAAAATATTAAAATTTGCAAGTTTAACAAACTTTGTGACTTTTATGTAGTATAGCCCACGAAAATCTTCCAAAATAACAAATTTTGCAAGTTTAACAAACTTCGTGACTTTTATGTAGTATAGCACACGAAAATCTTCCAAAATACCAATGTATGCAAGTTTAACGATTTTCGTGTCTTTTATGGAGAATTGCACACGAAAAACTTCCAAAATATTAAAATTTGCAAGTTCAACGAACTTCGTGTCTTTTATGTAGTATAGCAGACGAAAATCTTCCAAAATACTAAATTTTTCAAATTTACAAAATTCGTGACTTTTCAGACGTATAGCACACGAAAATCATCCAAAATACCAATGTATTCAAGTTAAAGAACTTTGTGACTTTTATGTAGTATAGCACACAAAAATCTTCCAAAATACCAAATTTTTCAAGTTTAACGAACTTTGTGACTTTTATGTAATATAGCACACGAAAATCTTCCAAAATATTAAAATTTGCAAGTTTAACGAATTTCGTGACTTTTGTGTAGTTTAGCTCACGAAAATCTTCCAAAAGACCAAATTTTCCAAGTTGTACAAACTTCATGACTTTTATGTAGTATAGCACACGAAAATCTTCCAAAATACCAAATTTTGCAAGTTTAGTAAACTTTGTGACTTTTATGTAGTATAGCACACGAAAATCTTCCAAACACTAAATTTTGCAAGTTTTACAAACTTTGTGACTTTTATGTAGTATAGCACACGAAAATCGTCCAAAAGACCAAATTTTGCAACTTTAACAAATTTCGTGACTTTTATGTACTATAGTACACGAAAAATATTCCAAAATACCAAATTTTGCAAGATTAAAAAATTTCGTGACTTTTATGTAGTATAGCACACGAAAATCTTCAAAAATACCTATGTATGAAAGTTTAACGAACTTCATGACATTAATGTAATATAGCACACGAAAATCTTTCAAAATATTAAAATTTGCAAGTTTAACAAACTTCGTGACTTTTATGTAGTATAGCACACAAAAATCTTGCAAAAGACCAAATTTTGCAAGTTTAACAAACTTCGTGACTCTTATGTTGTATAACACACGAAAATCTTCCAAAATACCAAATTTTGCAAGTTTAATAAACTTCGTGACTTTTATGTAGTTTAGCACACGAAAATCTTCCAAAATACCAATGTACGCAAGTTTAATGAACTTCGTGACTTTTATGTAGTATTGCCCACAGAAATCTTCCAAAACACTAAATTTTTCAAGTCTTACAAACTTCGTGACTTTTATGTAGTATAGCACACGAAAATCATCCAAAATATTAAAATTTGCAAGTTTAACAAACTTTGTGACTTTTATGTAGTATAGCCCACGAAGATCTTCCAAAATACCAAATTTTGCAAGTTTAACAAACTTCGTGACTTTTATGTAGTATAACACACGAAAATCTTCCAAAATACCAATGTATGCAAGTTTAACGATTCTTGTGTCTTTTATGGAGTATTGCACACGAAAAACTTACAAAATATTAAAATTTGCAAGTTCAATGAACTTCGTGTCTTTTATGTAGTATAGCACACGAAAATCTTCCAAAATACTAAATTTTTCAAGTTTAACAAACTTCGTGACTTTTCAGACGTATAGCACACGAAAATCATCCAAAATACCAATGTATTCAAGTTAAAGAACTTCGTGACTTTTATGTAGTATAGCACACAAAAATCTTCCAAAATACCAAATTTTTCAAGTTTAACGAACTTCGTGACTTTTATGTAATATAGCACACGAAAATCTTCCAAAATATTAAAATTTGCAAGTTTAATGAATTTCGTGACTTTTGTGTAGTTTAGCACACGAAAATCTTCCAAAAGACCAAATTTTGCAAGTTGTACAAACTTCATGACTTTTATGTAGTATAGCACACGAAAATCTTCCAAAATACCAAATTTTGCAAGTTTAGTAAACTTTGTGACTTTTATGTAGTATAGCACACGAAAATCTTCCAAACACTAAATTTTGAAAGTTTTACAAACTTTGTGACTTTTATGTAGTATAGCACACGAAAATCGTCCAAAAGACCAAATTTTGCAACTTTAACAAATTTTGTGACTTTTATGTAGTATAGTACACGAAAAATATTCCAAAATACCAAATTTTGCAAGATTAAAAAATTTCGTGACTTTTATGTAGTATAGCACACGAAAATCTTCAAAAATACCTATGTATGAAAGTTTAACGAACTTCATGACATTTAGTAATATAGCACATGAAAATCTTTCAAAATATTAAAATTTGCAAGTTTAACGAACTTCGTGACTTTTATGTAGTATAGCACACAAAAATCTTCCAAAAGACCAAATTTTGCAAGTTTAACAAACTTCGTGACTCTTATGTTGTATAGCACACGATAATCTTCCAAAATACAAAATTTTGCAAGTTTAATAAACTTTGTGACTTTTATATAGAATAGCACACGAAAATCTTCCAAAATACCAATGTACGCAAGTTTAATGAACTTCACGACTTTTATGTAGTATTGCCCACGAAAATCATCCAAAACACTAAATTTTCTGAGTTTTACAAACTTCGTGACTTTTATGTAGTATAGCACACGAAAATCTTCCAAAATACCAATGTACGCAAGTTTAATGAACTTCATGACTTTTATGTAGTATTGCCCATGGAAATCTTCCAAAACACTAAATTTTTTAAGTTTTAAAAACTTCGTGACTTTTATGTAGTATAGCACCCGAAAATCATCCAAAATATTAAAATTTGCAAGTTTAACAAACTTTGTGACTTTTATGTAGTATAGCCCACGAAAATCTTCAAAAATAACAAATTTTGCAAGTTTAACAAACTTCGTGACTTTTATGTAGTATAGCACACGAAAATCTTCCAAAATACCAATGTATGCAAGTTTAACGATTTTCGTGTCTTTTATGGAGTATTGCACACGAAAAACTTCCAAAATATTAAAATTTGCAAGTTCAACGAACTTCGTGTCTTTTATGTAGTATAGCAGACGAAAATCTTCCAAAATACTAAATTTTTCAAATTTACAAAATTCGTGACTTTTCAGACGTATAGCACACGAAAATCATCCAAAATACCAATGTATTCAAGTTAAAGAACTTTGTGACTTTTATGTAGTATAGCACACAAAAATCTTCCAAAATACCAAATTTTTCAAGTTTAACGAACTTTGTGACTTTTATGTAATATAGCACACGAAAATCTTCCAAAATATTAAAATTTGCAAGTTTAACGAATTTCGTGACTTTTGTGTAGTTTAGCTCACGAAAATCTTCCAAAAGACCAAATTTTCCAAGTTGTACAAACTTCATGACTTTTATGTAGTATAGCACACGAAAATCTTCCAAAATACCAAATTTTGCAAGTTTAGTAAACTTTGTGACTTTTATGTAGTATAGCACACGAAAAATCTTCCAAACACTAAATTTTGCAAGTTTTACAAACTTTGTGACTTTTATGTAGTATAGCACACGAAAATCGTCCAAAGACCAAATTTTGCAACTTTAACAAATTTCGTGACTTTTATGTACTATAGTACACGAAAAATATTCCAAAATACCAAATTTTGCAAGATTAAAAAATTTCGTGACTTTTATGTAGTATAGCACACGAAAATCTTCAAAAATACCTATGTATGAAAGTTTAACGAAATTCATGATATTAATGTAATATAGCACACGAAAATCTTTCAAAATATTAAAATTTGCAAGTTTAACAAACTTCGTGACTTTTATGTAGTATAGCACACAAAAATCTTCCAAAAGACCAAATTTTGCAAGTTTAACAAACTTCGTGACTCTTATGTTGTATAACACACGAAAATCTTCCAAAATACCAAATTTTGCAAGTTTAATAAACTTCGTGACTTTTATGTAGTTTAGCACACGAAAATTTTCCAAAATACCAATGTACGCAAGTTTAATGAACTTCGTGACTTTTATGTAGTATTGCCCACAGAAATCATCCAAAACACTAAATTTTTCGAGTCTTACAAACTTCGTGACTTTTATGTAGTATAGCACACGAAAATCATCCAAAATATTAAAATTTGCAAGTTTAACAAACTTCGTGACTTTTATGTAGTATAGCCCACGAAGATCTTCCAAAATACCAAATTTTGCAAGTTTAACAAACTTCGTGACTTTTATGTAGTATAACACACGAAAATCTTCCAAAATACCAATGTATGCAAGTTTAACGATTCTTGTGTCTTTTATGGAGTATTGCACACGAAAAACTTACAAAATATTAAAATTTGCAAGTTCAACGAACTTCGTGTCTTTTATGTAGTATAGCACACGAAAATCTTCCAAAATACTAAATTTTTCAAGTTTAACAAACTTCGTGACTTTTCAGACGTATAGCACACGAAAATCATCCAAAATACCAATGTATTCAAGTTAAAGAACTTCGTGACTTTTATGTAGTATAGCACACAAAAATCTTCCAAAATACCAAATTTTTCAAGTTTAACGAACTTCGTGACTTTTATGTAATATAGCACACGAAAATCTTCCAAAATATTAAAATTTGCAAGTTTAATGAATTTCGTGACTTTTGTGTAGTTTAGCACACGAAAATCTTCCAAAAGACCAAATTTTGCAAGTTGTACAAACTTCATGACTTTTATGTAGTATAGCACACGAAAATCTTCCAAAATACCAAATTTTGCAAGTTTAGTAAACTTTGTGACTTTTATGTAGTATAGCACACGAAAATCTTCCAAACACTAAATTTTGAAAGTTTTACAAACTTTGTGACTTTTATGTAGTATAGCACACGAAAATCGTCCAAAAGACCAAATTTTGCAACTTTAACAAATTTTGTGACTTTTATGTAGTATAGTACACGAAAAATATTCCAAAATACCAAATTTTGCAAGATTAAAAAATTTCGTGACTTTTATGTAGTATAGCACACGAAAATCTTCAAAAATACCTATGTATGAAAGTTTAACGAACTTCATGACATTTAGTAATATAGCACATGAAAATCTTTCAAAATATTAAAATTTGCAAGTTTAACGAACTTCGTGACTTTTATGTAGTATAGCACACAAAAATCTTCCAAAAGACCAAATTTTGCAAGTTTAACAAACTTCGTGACTCTTATGTTGTATAGCACACGATAATCTTCCAAAATACAAAATTTTGCAAGTTTAATAAACTTTGTGACTTTTATATAGAATAGCACACGAAAATCTTCCAAAATACCAATGTACGCAAGTTTAATGAACTTCACGACTTTTATGTAGTATTGCCCACGAAAATCATCCAAAACACTAAATTTTCTGAGTTTTACAAACTTCGTGACTTTTATGTAGTATAGCACACGAAAATCTTCCAAAATACCAATCTACGCAAGTTTAATGAACTTCATGACTTTTATGTAGTATTGCCCATGGAAATCTTCCAAAACACTAAATTTTTTAAGTTTAACAAACTTCGTGACTTTTATGTAGTATAGCACCCGAAAATCATCCAAAATATTAAAATTTGCAAGTTTAACAAACTTTGTGACTTTTATGTAGTATAGCCCACGAAAATCTTCAAAAATAACAAATTTTGCAAGTTTAACAAACTTCGTGACTTTTATGTAGTATAGCACACGAAAATCTTCCAAAATACCAATGTATGCAAGTTTAACGATTTTCGTGTCTTTTATGGAGTATTGCACACGAAAAACTTCCAAAATATTAAAATTTGCAAGTTCAACGAACTTCGTGTCTTTTATGTAGTATAGCAGACGAAAATCTTCCAAAATACTAAATTTTTCAAATTTACAAAATTCGTGACTTTTCAGACGTATAGCACACGAAAATCATCCAAAATACCAATGTATTCAAGTTAAAGAACTTTGTGACTTTTATGTAGTATAGCACACAAAAATCTTCCAAAATACCAAATTTTTCAAGTTTAACGAACTTTGTGACTTTTATGTAATATAGCACACGAAAATCTTCCAAAATATTAAAATTTGCAAGTTTAACGAATTTCGTGACTTTTGTGTAGTTTAGCTCACGAAAATCTTCCAAAAGACCAAATTTTCCAAGTTGTACAAACTTCATGACTTTTATGTAGTATAGCACACGAAAATCTTCCAAAATACCAAATTTTGCAAGTTTAGTAAACTTTGTGACTTTTATGTAGTATAGCACACGAAAAATCTTCCAAACACTAAATTTTGCAAGTTTTACAAACTTTGTGACTTTTATGTAGTATAGCACACGAAAATCGTCCAAAGACCAAATTTTGCAACTTTAACAAATTTCGTGACTTTTATGTACTATAGTACACGAAAAATATTCCAAAATACCAAATTTTGCAAGATTAAAAAATTTCGTGACTTTTATGTAGTATAGCACACGAAAATCTTCAAAAATACCTATGTATGAAAGTTTAACGAACTTCATGACATTAATGTAATATAGCACACGAAAATCTTTCAAAATATTAAAATTTCCAAGTTTAACAAACTTCGTGACTTTTATGTAGTATAGCACACAAAAATCTTCCAAAAGACCAAATTTTGCAAGTTTAACAAACTTCGTGACTCTTATGTTGTATAACACACGAAAATCTTCCAAAATACCAAATTTTGCAAGTTTAATAAACTTCGTGACTTTTATGTAGTTTAGCACACGAAAATCTTCCAAAATACCAATGTACGCAAGTTTAATGAACTTCGTGACTTTTATGTAGTATTGCCCACAGAAATCATCCAAAACACTAAATTTTTCGAGTCTTACAAACTTCGTGACTTTTATGTAGTATAGCACACGAAAATCATCCAAAATATTAAAATTTGCAAGTTTAACAAACTTCGTGACTTTTATGTAGTATAGCCCACGAAGATCTTCCAAAATACCAAATTTTGCAAGTTTAACAAACTTCGTGACTTTTATGTAGTATAACACACGAAAATCTTCCAAAATACCAATGTATGCAAGTTTAACGATTCTTGTGTCTTTTATGGAGTATTGCACACGAAAAACTTACAAAATATTAAAATTTGCAAGTTCAACGAACTTCGTGTCTTTTATGTAGTATAGCACACGAAAATCTTCCAAAATACTAAATTTTTCAAGTTTAACAAACTTCGTGACTTTTCAGACGTATAGCACACGAAAATCATCCAAAATACCAATGTATTCAAGTTAAAGAACTTCGTGACTTTTATGTAGTATAGCACACAAAAATCTTCCAAAATACCAAATTTTTCAAGTTTAACGAACTTCGTGACTTTTATGTAATATAGCACACGAAAATCTTCCAAAATATTAAAATTTGCAAGTTTAATGAATTTCGTGACTTTTGTGTAGTTTAGCACACGAAAATCTTCCAAAAGACCAAATTTTGCAAGTTGTACAAACTTCATGACTTTTATGTAGTATAGCACACGAAAATCTTCCAAAATACCAAATTTTGCAAGTTTAGTAAACTTTGTGACTTTTATGTAGTATAGCACACGAAAATCTTCCAAACACTAAATTTTGAAAGTTTTACAAACTTTGTGACTTTTATGTAGTATAGCACACGAAAATCGTCCAAAAGACCAAATTTTGCAACTTTAACAAATTTTGTGACTTTTATGTAGTATACTACACGAAAAATATTCCAAAATACCAAATTTTGCAAGATTAAAAAATTTCGTGACTATTATGTAGTATAGCACACGAAAATCTTCAAAAATACCTATGTATGAAAGTTTAACGAACTTCATGACATTTAGTAATATAGCACATGAAAATCTTTCAAAATATTAAAATTTGCAAGTTTAACGAACTTCGTGACTTTTATGTAGTATAGCACACAAAAATCTTCCAAAAGACCAAATTTTGCAAGTTTAACAAACTTCGTGACTCTTATGTTGTATAGTGTCGCGGGCGAAAAACCGTTTTTTTGTTCCTCTTTTTTGTGGATGAGACACCTGATGCCTTCTTTGGGCTCGAGTGCTCATAAAAAATGATTTTTCTTTGTTTCGACCAAACTTTTTATTATTTCCAAAGAAGGAAAAGGAAAAAAGCTGCAATAACCTAAAAGTGGGGGGAGAGATCTTTGGGTAAGAGGGTTGGTTATACGAAGGGAAGGTATTAGCACCCAACGTATCTATAGTACTCTATAGGTTTCTTTGTTTTGTTTATTCCATTCTTGTTGTGGTGGAGGTTCTTGTGAAATAGGTGGGACCTAAGGTGTTTGTTTGATTATGCTCGCAAAGATCATCGCGATCCTCTGCATACATATCCCCTAGAGGGAATCAGCGCATCTGTAGCTCGGGGTCTACGGGTGCTAAGGTTTGAATGGTTTTTTTTTGTTTTGTTTTGCTCGCCAAGGATCGACCTTGTGCCTACGTATTCTCAAAGGGATGTTGAGAAAGTCAGAGCAATCGTAGTTCCCACTTATGCTAGTGGAAGCAAAGAAAAATAGACAAATGTCGTCTAAATGCTAGATGTATCTAATCTATATCATCACATACATCTGTTTGATTTTGTTTGAAAATCTTTTCATTATAAGCCCGGGGCCATGCCACTTAGGGTGCTTAGAATGATAAAGATGTTTTTGTTTGTTTAACCAGCCTTGTGGCAAAAGTTTTAATGAAGTCAGCCTTGTGACAAAAACTTTGATTAATCAGCCAGCCTTGTGGCAAAAGTTTCAATGAAGTCAGCCTTGTGACAAAAACTTTGATTAATCATCCAGTACGGTGGTAAAACAGTTTGATTGATTAGCCAGCCTTGTGGCAAAAAGGTTTGATTTTGATTGATTGATTGTTTGTGATGATATATAAGAGATACTCCTAGCATAGAGATGAAAAATGTCTAATCTCCTAGGGTATTTGTTTTGGATATTGGGGATGCTTATAAGAAGCCCGTGGGTCCTTGTACGAAGCCCAAGAGGAGGCTATCCGAGGGTCCTTGCATTGTAAGCCCAAGAGGAGGCTATGGGAGGGACAATCCGGGGTCCTTGCATTGTAAGCCCAAGAGGAGGCTATGGGAGGGTCACTCGTTTGTACAAAGCCCAAGGGGAGGCATGGTATAGTTGGTTTGAGCTCTTAGAGCGATTTCACCGGGAAACCATACTCTATGTCCTAACCTAAACTAGTGGAGATTCTTTGCACGAAGCCCAATAGGAGGCTATGGGGAACCTAGTGTTGTACTAAGTTGAATAAGCATATAACACAATCACAAGTATGAACAAGTACGAACAAATATGAACAAGTACATGAATAAATATGAACAGTTATACATATATGACAGAGTGTGTGTATATAATGGAGTTTATGAAGGAAATATACCTGTAAGCATGATCCATTTGTATACACAGGGCTCGGGACTCACACTCGGGAAGAGGTCCATTTGAATTTATTCAAAGCTATGTAAACAGGTATTTACAAAGGGGCTCGGGACTTATACCTACATGGAGGCCCATGGTATATTTTTGGGAAGATTTAAAGAAAACCTTCATTTTTGGTTTGTTATTCAAAGTTAAAAAAAACACATTGATTGAGATATGTACAAAAGGCGTACAATGAAATACCTAATTTCATGTACTAGAGTGGGTATGTACAAAAGGGCTTGGGACTTATACCTACGTGGAGGCCCGTGTTTTATTTACAAAACATGGTTGATTGTTTATTTACAGACGCGTTATTTGAAAAACGGTTTGAAAGTTTGTTCTGAAAGAAAGTTTATTTATTTTGAATAAAAAGACTGTGTAAAAAGAAAAAGGAGTGGGTCTTATACTCTCTAATATTCGAGAGGCCCCACATCGTTTTGAAAATCAATTGATCAATTAAAAAGATTTAATCAATAGTTTCCTTTGAAAATCAAAAAGAAATGGTTTACCGTTTTTGAAACGAATCGTGATCGCTCGTTTTTAAAACGATTTGAATTTTGAAAGAAATCAATTTAATCGAGATAAACAAGAAGATTGTCTTCAATTAACATTTAGATGATTAGGGTTTGCTTCAAAAAATATTTACAAGTGATTAAATTTTGAAAATCAAATGAAAAATAATATTTAAAAGTATTAAAATTTCTTAAAACAAGTCATTTTAAAACTATTAAAAAATGTATCAAATAAATATTTTTTGATGATTTTTTTTGATATTCTTAAAATATGTATATTAAATAAGAAGTGTTTAAAAAATGAAGAAAAAATAAGTTAATTTGATGTATTAAATAATTAAATGAAGTTGTGAAGAATTTGAAAGAAAAAAGTGTCAAAAAAATTGGTTTTGTCTTCCGAAGGGCTTGAACCCACGCCCTCTCTCTCACATGCCAAAACCTGGACCAACTGAGCCACGCTTGTGGCTTGTTAAACATACGCGTTCAATAAAATATATTTTCAATCAATTTCCAAAAACCTTTGAACCAAATCTGGCGCCAAGAACAAACCCTCAACAAGAATTTGAAAATCTTCGAAACTGAATGAAATTGATCAAGTGAAGGGTCTATCTCACTCGTTTTTTCATAAGGAACATGATGGTGATCTTTAATTTCATTTATTTTTGCTCTAAGGTGATCAATTTTGTGATGAACACTAAGAACCCTAATTCTGAGTTTCAATCTGAAATCGTGTATAATTGATGAATTGTGAAATTGATTGAGGGCTATTGATCAGTGATAGTGCAGAAACAAGATAGCAACTCAATTTTTCATTTATGATGCATGTATGTATGAGTTTGAAGTTCAAGAGAGCTTACCTTCAAAAACGGCCAACTGAGAATCGAATTCTGCAATAGAGGTGTTACAGAAGTTGTTTGATGATCTGGATAGCTTCAATGGACCTTATGGAAGGTGTCTGGATGCTTGGAATCATCTGAATTCATCTGGGCATGGCTATGGTACCCGACCTGCATAAGCTTGGAGTGAGAATCGAATCTGATGATTCTGAGGTTATTGGCTATATGTGATGGATTGGATAGTTCATATGTGATATATGGATGATGTTAGAAGCATTAGTTTGGACAGAAATGAGCTTGTGTGGATTTTGGCATGATAAGGCTCATTTGATGTTCATATGGAGGTTGAAAAGTGAATCTGAGTTTTGGGGTGATTTGGGGTGTGTGAGTGGTTCAAACACATCCCATATGATGTTTATGAGTTGTTAGAACCATCACTTTGGCCATAACTTCAATGATTTGGAGGTTGAGTTTTCTACCTCTTTGAAAACTATGAAACTTGCAATTCAAGAAAGAAGAGAGAAAACCTATAATTGTGAGGTTTTGGTGTGATTTTGAATGGAGTTTGGACCTCTATTTATAGGCCAAGGATTCCGAACTCCAAGCTTTTGCAAGTTGATCAAGAATGATGATTTGGCTTAAGAGATAAAATGGAATCTTTCACATTAAATGCAAATGGTTAAAGTAACTAAACCATGGTTATTTTGGCCAAGCTTCTTATCTCTTTCCATTCTGATCTCAAATCAGAAAATATCATTCAATCATTGCTTTGGTGTGTCATTGCTTGAATTATAGGCCATATAGTATTGAATTTAGTGAAAATGGCTTGTAATTTCATGCATAATGACCTCTAATTGCAAAATTCAAAACCATAGCTACACTCCATATTTTTTCATGCTCTTGGACATTTTGGAAAGCTCATATTACACACTTCAAAACCCTAGTTGAAAGTTTCTTCAAGATCCTTAAGGAAGTGGGTGAAAAAGATCCATGAACTTTGAAGAAAATGAGATTTCAAGTGAAACTTTCAAAAAGTACCAACTTTGAAGCACCATATCTCTTAAATGGTTGATCTTATGGAAAAAATTTATATGTGTCAAAGTTGTTTATTGGATCAAAATCTACAACTTTCATGTTGGAAGTTTTTTTCAGTTTGTAGGTGAAATTTTGAGTTATTCCCCTTCAAAGTTTGGAAAAAACCATGAAAAAACACTTAGAAATTTTTCAAGTATGGAAAGTCAAACTTTTGACTTTTTGATTCTTGATTGATTTTCTTGATTTTCCTTGATCAAATGACTTCTCATATCATATATTGATGATTCAAAACTTCAAAAGTCATGGTTGACCAAAATTCCCCAAAAGTCAATGGTGATCTTGTACAGTTGACTTTTTCAGACGAATCGCGTTTCTGGAGATTTCAAATGAAACAGGCTATCCTCACCAAATGAATAGTATGAATGGACCATATTGAAGCATTAGAGGATATTGAGCCATGGTTTGAGTTGTGGCACCATGTCCTGATTAAAAAGTCAGTTGTTCAGTGAATTAGGTCAAAAACCCTAATTGTCGACCTGATGAAATTGATGTCTGTGGATCTTGAATTGAGACACAATCTTCATTGGATATTGTCATAGGGATTATTTGAAGATGATTGAAACCTTTGATTGACTTCCTGGGGGTTTTTAGGGTTTCCCAAATGTGATCCCTGATTTCAGTCCCTGATAGTTCAAAACCCTGATCTGAGGATTTGTCTGATCAATCTTTGTGTAGGAGATGTTATGAGCCAATGGATTGGGTCAAAATGATGCACTTGAGGTCTTGAGGTCATGTCCCAAGTCATTAGGTCAAATTCTGAGCAAAAGTCAGGAGTATGCTATCTTCAGTCAAAACCCTAATTCAGTTGATTCAAAGCTGTTGAGTTTGTTGAAGTGAATCTCTGGGGACCAAATGTTGGTTGTTGATGAAGATGATTCATTTGAAATGAAGGGAGAACAAAGCCCTAATTGATTGTTACTTGTACTGATGAGTGGTTTCCTGATTAAACCCTGCTAAGCACAAGTAGCAAACACAAGCTATGCAATTTGTTAGAGATGCAAATGATGCATATGCAATGATATGAGGTGGTATCTTAGGTCAAAAATTGGGGTATGACAGATGCCCCTATTTAAGTTTCTTCAACCTGAGACATGAAGATTGAAAATCTTTATTTTGATAAGGTGGAAGAGACTTAAATATCAGAAGACGCAAATTTTGGACCTAAGATACCAAAATTGCGAATGATGCAAGGATATCTTTACCGAGGGAATATCAAGAACTGACTCCACTGGGGAAAAGAGATCGGGAAGGATGTCTCAATCCGTTTTAGGAAGAGAATCCGTTTTATCTTTCTTCGGGAAAGCAAGTGTATGCTTCACCGGGGAATGATAGCTTTGTAAGAAAAGCTTACCTATCGACATTATCGACTATCTGCATGGGGATAGACTTGTTTAATAATGCGAAGGTGAAAGTATGAAATTGTGTTACCGACTATCAGCATGGTGATAGACTTGACAAGGTAAAGAGAATTTCAAAGGTTCGGTTAATATTACCGACTATCAGCCTTGTGATAGACATGTTAATAATATAACCAGAACAAAAGGATTACCGACTACCAGCCTTGTGATAGTGGTTTTGAAGACATGATCAATTATCAGCCAAGTGATAAAATGATTCTGGAGACTTTGCTAGGGAAATTACTGGTTATTCAGCCTTGTGAACAGTAATAAGGCCCTGATCGTCAAATGATCTTCATGATTGATTTCCTTGAGAGGAAAAGAAAACTTTCGGAAGAGACATGAGCTGCTCAGAAGATGAGGCTATTGCTTATTGTCTGTTTTTCACGACTCTGTTTGAGGAATCGGAATTTGAATCTTTGGTAAAGACAGGGTTCTAACCAAGAATGAATTGGAAAGAAATAGTCAAACAAGACTTTGTACCCATGAGGAATGAACTCAAATGGGGATTTTCTCCTTTGTTTTGAGAGGAGAAAACTAAAGCAACCTTCTTCCACGAGGAATGATCTCAGTGGGGAACTGGAGAAACAAAATGTTCTTTCTGCTTATGGGTGACAACCTACTTGGAGAGATGACACGCCCATACCTTTTTTTTTTTTCTTTTTTCTCTTTTTTTTTTTTTTGGGATAGATATATCCTGAACAAGTGATTTTAAGCAGACATTGAAAAATGCAAGAATGCATAAATGATGAAAATATGTATGAATGATGAATGTCATGAATGTAGCATGCATACTGACAATACTGACAGACAATGAAGTATATACTGGAGATGGACCGACGTCACAATATAACCAGATACTTGGCAAATGCTCTTCAACATGGTGTAGATAACACGGGTGATGAATGGTGTTGCGTGCTTTAAACTTCTCTGGGGAAGACAAGCATCTCTTCTTACTGAGATGAAAGAACTTCTTCACTGGAGATGGAAAATCTTCTTCACTGGGGATAAAAGACCTTCTTCACTGGGGATAGAAGAGCTTCTTTACCTCGAGGGGTAATTGCTTCAAGAATTCTTTTCTGGGACAAGAATACCGTTGTCTCAACAATTTTTTCCGGGAGAATCCTTTTTGTTCATCCTATGGAGACGACTGCTGATGTTCCTTCCGTTGTTCACAACTCAAAGGAAAATTTCGCTTTTATTTTGAAAAAGAAAAGTGAAGTAAATTCATTTAAAACTTATTTTTTCTTTTTTTTCAAAAACGAATAACACAATTAAAGCGTCATTTTGCAAGCTGAAAGAAATTAAAGATTGCAAACAAATGGGCACAAGGCTCAAATTTATTTAATAGGATGGTAATCAGCTAAAGGCGTGATTCCATGGAGTATTTACAAAAGTTGGAAATGGTAATTATGCGGAAAAGGCTACATTGAAAGCAATAACCACTATTCCCTCTAATAACTTTGAGTTCCAACTGTGCTTGTCGCTTCAGATTGATAATGATTTGATTGAAGATCCTTTGATGAAGTACAGACTTTTCAGGTGACGAAGTATAGACTAATGCAGTTACTTTGTCATAAATCCCTAATTTTTGCCTAGATTGCCCTTTCAGGTTTTCAATCTACCAGGATGAATTTTTTCTGTTTATTGTCTCTAATTTTTGCCTGGACCGCCCTTTCGGGTTTTCAGTCCACCGAGACGCTCATTTTTGCCTAAGTCGCCCTTTGCGGGTTTTCGACTTACCGAGCTGTTCTTTTATTCTTTTTTAGACAAAGTATTTCTTGACTGCATCAGCATTCACAGGATGTGGGAGTTCATCACCATCCATGGTTAGTAAGAATCATGGCGCCGCCAGAAAATGTTCTTTTGACAACATACGGGCCTTCATAATTAGGAGACCATTTGCCCCTAGAATCTGGTTGAAAAGACAAGATCTTTTTAAGCACGAGGTCGCCTTCTTGAAATTCACGAGGTCGAACCTTTTTGTTGAAAGCTTGTTTCATCCTTGCTTGGTATAACTGTCCATGGCATAGAGCAGTCATACGTTTTTCTTCGATTAAGTTCAACTGATCGTATCTGCTTTGACACCATTCAGCCTCTGATAACTTAGTCTCCATGAGGACTCTCATTGATGGGATTTCAACTTCTACGGGGAGCACAGCTTCCATGCCGTATACTAGAGAAAAGGGAGTTGCCCCTGTTGAAGTACGCACTGAAGTACGGTACCCATGTAAAGCAAATGGCAGCATTTCGTGCCAGTCTTTGTAAGTGACGACCATTTTCTGGACGATCTTCTTAATGTTCTTGTTAGCAGCTTCAACGGCGCCGTTCATTTTTGGTCTGTAAGGAGAAGAGTTATGATGCTCAATCTTGAATTCCTCACACAATTCTTTCATCATCTTGTTATTCAGGTTTGAACCATTGTCAGTAATGATCTTGCTGGGAATACCATATCGGCAAATGATGTTATTCTTGATAAACCTCACAACCACTTGTCTTGTAACATTGGCGTAAGATGCTGCTTCGACCCATTTGGTGAAGTAATCAATTGCTACTAAGATGAAACGATGACCGTTTGAAGCTTTCGGTTCGATCATTCCAATCATGTCGATACCCCACATGGAGAAAGGCCACGGAGATGAGAGAACGTTGAGTAGAGTCGGTGGCACATGGATCTTATCTGCATAGATCTGGCACTTGTGACATCTCTTCACGTGTTTGTAACAGTCAGATTCCATTGTCAACCAATAGTATCCTGCTCTTAAGATCTTTTTGGACATTGCATGCCCATTTGAATGAGTTCCAAAGGACCCTTCATGCACTTCATGCATTAACATGTCTGCTTCGTGTCTGTCCACGCATCTGAGCAAAACCATGTCGAAATTTCTTTTGTATAGCACATCTCCGTTCAGGAAGAAACTGCCAGAAAGTCTCCTTAGAGTTTTCTTATCTTTGTTTGATGCCCCAAGCGGGTACTCTTGAGTTTGAAGGAAGCGTTTGATGTCGTGGAACCACGGTTTATCATCGATGACTGCTTCAGTTGCAAACACATAGGCGGGCCTTTCAAGGCGCGTAATTCTGACTTTAGGCACATCATTCCAGTGATTGACTTTGAACATGGAAGATAGAGTAGCCAAGGCGTCTGCCATTCGATTCTGATCTCGAGGTATATGATGCAATTCAACCTTGTTGAAGAAAGTCAACAGACGTCTTGCATAATCTCTGTAAGGAATCAAGCCAGGGTGGTAAGTTTCCCATTTGTCTTTGATCTGGTTGATCACGAGAGCGGAATCTCCATATATGTCAAGGATCTTGATCCTTAAGTCAATGGCTTCTTCGAGACCCATGATACAAGCTTCATATTCTGCGATGTTGTTGGTGCAATCAAATAGCAATCTGGCGGAGAATGGGATATGAGTACCCTTGGGAGTGATGATGATTGCCCCAATTCCATTGCCAAAAGCGTTTACTGCTCCATCGAAAATTAAGCCCCATCTTGATCCAGGCTCAGGACCTTCTTCAGGTAATGGTTCGTCGCAATCTTTCATTTTCAAGTACAAGACATCTTCATCAGGAAAGTCGAACTTGAGAGATTGATATTCATTAATTGGTTGATGCGCCAAATGATCGGCGAGAATGCTTCCTTTGACCGCTTTTTGAGCACGGTATTGAATGTCATACTCAGATAACAGCATTTGCCATCGGGCAATCCTTCCTGTTAAGGCAGGCTTTTCAAAGACATACTTGATCGGATCCATTTTGGAGATTAACCAAGTAGTATTGTTGATCATGTATTGGCGGAGACGTTTTGAAGCCCAAGCCAAAGCACAACATGTTTTTTCGAGCATGGAGTAACGAGACTCACAATCTGTGAATTTCTTACTCAAGTAATAGATGGCATGCTCCTTCTTACCGGTTTCATCTTGTTGTCCAAGCATACAACCCATGGATTCTTCTAACACAGTAAGGTACATGATTAACGGTCTTCCTTCAACTGGAGGAATCAATATTGGTGGTTCTAACAGGTACTCTTTGATACTGTCGAACGCTTTCTGGCAATCTTCAGTCCATACAACCCCTTGATCTTTGCGGAGAAGCTTGAAAATTGGCCCACATGTAGCAGTCATTTGAGAGATAAATCTGGAGATGTAGTTCAATCGTCCGAGAAATCCTCTTACTTGTTTTTCAGTCTTTGGTGCAGGCATCTCTTGAATAGCTCTGACTTTGTCGGGATCTACTTCAATTCCTCTTTGGCTGACAATGAAACCCAAGAGTTTTCCAGATCTAACCCCAAAAGTACATTTGTTAGGATTCAAGCGAAGCTGATATTTCCTTAGTCGTTGAAACAACTTCAAAAGGTATTCAATATGTTCTTCTTCTGTACTGGACTTGGCTATCATGTCGTCCACATAAACTTCAATTTCTTTATGCATCATGTCATGAAAGAGAGTAGTCATTGCCCTTTGGTAAGTTGCACCTGCGTTCTTTAATCCAAACGGCATCACTTTGTAGCAAAAGGTACCCCATGGGGTGATGAAAGATGTCTTCTCCATGTCTTCAGGAGCCATCTTGATCTGATTATAACCGGAGAACCCGTCCATGAAGGAAAAGACGTTGAACTTAGCGGTGTTATCAACCAGCATGTCGATATGCGGTAATGGAAAGTCATCTTTTGGACTGGCCTTGTTCAAGTCACGGTAGTCAACACACATTCTGACTTTGCCATCTTTCTTCGGAACTGGCACTATGTTGGCCAACCATTGGGGATACTCGGAGGTGACAAGAAAACCTGCGTCGAGCTGTTTCTGAACTTCCACTTTGATCTTGTTAGCCATATCAGGGTGAGTCCTTCGCAATTTCTGCTTAACCGGCGGACATTCTGGCTTCAATGGCAAGTAATGCTGAACAATATTGGTATCCAACCCAGGCATGTCTTGGTAGGACCAGGCAAACACGTCAACATATTCTTTGAGAAGGTCTGTCAACTTACTCTTGATATCAGCATCAAGCAGTGATCCAATGGTCACTTCTTTTTTGTCTTCTTCAGAACCCAAGTTGATCTTTTCTAAAGGCTCTTTGTGAGGCAGAATGGCTCTTTCCTCGTGCTTAAGTAACCGAGAGATCTCGTCCGGAATCTCCTCTTCTTCCTCTTCTTCGGCTTCGAACACAGGAAACTCAAAGTTGGGAGAGGGCATAGGGTTATTGCATTCAATGGGTTTATCAATAGTTAATCTGCACATGTGATTTATATCTATTTTAGAAAATTTATGAATGCAAGAGCGTATGCAGATTTTTTTTGAAAAGTTTTTTTTTTTTTTTTTTTTTTTGGTTTTTTAGGATTACCATTTCCAGAAAAAAGCAAAAAATAAAACACATAATGTAGGGAATTCAAAATGACACTTTATTTATGATTCATTTTTGAAACAAAGCCCTAAACACAAACTCATTTGTCTTGGGCAGGACAAAGAGGGAAACTTTTAAAAACAAAGCCCTATACACAAAGTTATTTGGGCGGAACATTTAAAAGCAAAGCCCTATAAAACATCTCTCTGCTTTGGGCAAGGCAGGAGGTCAAAATAACAGCGAGGTGATTACTTTGAGCGGCGAACAACATTTGGAACGTCGACAGCTTTCCAGTAGCAACGAACTCCTCTGTGTATTATGTATTCAGGAAAATTCTCCCCAGAATTATCTTCAGTATTGACATTGACCGCTGGTCGAGCAGGATTTGAAGGTCCTGGTTTATCACCCTTGTTCTTTGTAGAGTTGAAACGGTCTTCTTCTACTTCTTGAAGAGCATAAGACGAGTCACAATCTTCAGAATTTTCAGGATGTGTTTCCCAGTCTTCAGGATGAAGAGACTCATTGTCAGCGACACTTTCTGAGTCAGTTGCGGGACCATCTTCCCCTTCATCTTCAAAAATGGCATTTATGTGATAATAACCATCTTCAGGATTATGAACCTTGGCAGATACATCGAATCCGAAATCTTCAGTAACTTCAGGCTGCTGAGAAAATTGACAGGGCTGATAAGCCTCTTCTGGTTGACTATTATATTCAAAGGAATCTCCCCATCCAGTTGGTTGGATATCCTCAATCGCAATCTTGTAACTTTCAGGTGCAGTATATTTCACCATATAATCAAATTTTCCACTTGGTTGTCCCAAAGTGTCCCAGATTTCTGCAGGAACAGGCTCAGTTTCATTGCCTTTGGATTCTTCTGAAGGAGGATATGGTTCTTCCTGAGATATGTATCCCGAGTCATTGAGATAACATTTCCATTCTTCTTCAGGATCAGGTAGACCTTCTTCGATGCATTCCTCAATAAGGACATTGACCTCTTGAGGAATTGGGTTAAGGAACCCTCCACTATGGAACGTTTCTTTGATCGGACGAAGGGTTTCATCCTTCTTGGTGCAGTTTGAGAATGTTGGTGAACATCCGAGACCTGCTCTAGTTTCATTCTTGGTCGGGATCACAACTTGCCCCCAGCCAGTGGTAGTTCCATCTTTCACTACTTTTACTGCCTCTTTGTAAGAAGAAATTGATGCTTTCTTTTTGGAAGACTCGTCTTCTAAAGAGAGACCTTGGAACTGAGTTCCTTCCACATCATCAGCACCGATGAAAGAGAAATTGGATAAATGACTCACCATTAAGGCTTGCTCCCCACTTATTGTTACCAATTTTCCATTTGTCACAAACTTTAACTTTTGATGGAGCGTAGAAGTCACTGCCCCTGCTTCGTGGATCCATGGTCGTCCCAACAGACAGCTATAAGCAGCTTGAATGTCCATGACCTGGAAGGTGATTTGAAATGTATGTGGACCAATTGTCATGGGAAGGTTGACTTCACCGATAACAGATTTTCGCGATCCATCAAATGCTTTGACAACTACACCACTGAACTTCATAGGCATTCCTTGGTAAGACAAGCGAGCAAGAGTCGTCTTTGGCATCACATTCAAGGAAGATCCGGTGTCTACTAACACATTGGACAAAGAGTCTGACTGACAGTTCATAGAAATGTGCAAAGCAAGATTGTGATTTCTGCCCTCCTCGGGGAGTTCTTCATCACAGAAGCTTAAATTGTTGCAAGCAGTTATGTTGGCTATTATCCCATCAAAGTGATCAACAGTCACATCATGATCTACAAAAGCTTGATCTAAGACTTTCATCAGGGCTTCCCTGTGGGCTTCTGAATTCAACAGCAATGAAAGTATTGAGATCTTTGAAGGAGTCTGCATGAGCTGATCCACAATCTTGTATTCACTTCTTTTGATAAGCTTCAAAATTTCATCAAAGTCTGGATTGACATTGGTTCCACTGGATTGACCAACATCAATGTTTGTATTACTGACAGGAGTTTCCTCAGGATTCCCCACTGGCGTATTGACAGGATTTTGCCTGGTTGCAGGAGCAACAGGCTGCTTTGGAGGTAGTGGAGTATACACACGTCCACTTCTTGTTACACGACTTACATCAGCGATGTTTACGACAGATGAAAGAGTTGGTAAAGGAACTTCTTGTCCATCTTTTATCATTGTAGCATTGTAGTTGTATGGAACTGCCTTGTCAGAGTCATAAGGAACAGGTCCAGGTAGACAAATGATTAAAGGAGCAACAGGAACCTTCGGCTTGTTGTAAGTAACTTCCATGCGCTCAGGCATGTTGAAATGAGGAACGATGACGTTAACTGTAGGCATTTCCGAGTTGATATCTGAGACTAAAAGCTCATGCGGATAACATCCTATCATGTTAACTTCATTTTCATCCCTATTTCGGTAGATCTGAAGAGTACCATTATCCAACAGAACTTGGAGATCTCTTCTCACAATTGAACATCCGTGAGGATCTACACAACATATGCTACAGGAACCGTATTGATGCTGGCGAAAATTCTGCCCCCGACAAAGAGTGGCGTGCATTTGTACCAAATTGGCTCTTGAGTAATTGATATTATAGACCCGGTATGGACCAGGACATCCATACACCATGTTTACAACATGCCCTCCATGATTGGGCAGCGGATTTGCTTGCACATTTGGATTCAAATTTCTGAAAGAGAGAAGATTAGATCTAACCAACCTCTGAACTTCATATTTCAAAGCTATGCAATGCTCAAGATCATGGCCAGGTGCTCCTTGATGATAAGGGCATGATACCTCAGCTTTGTACCACCATGGGAGTCTCTCAGGTACTGGTGGTGGTGCTTTAGTTTGAATAAGGCCTCTTTCAATCAGTGCAGGGTACAATTCTGTGTAGGTCATCGGAATCGGATCAAACTGTGGAGCTCTTTGCACACGATTCTGATTATTGTTCAGCTGCTGAGCCTGTGGTCGAGGCTGTTGTTGCTGAAACTGTGGGGTAAATCCCGGATTCGGTGCTGAATTAACGACTGGCGCAATAGCAGCAATCTGTTGTCGACGATTGATATTTCCTCTTGGCTTCCCTTGGGATACCATGTCAACACTTTGTTCTTTCTTCTTTGGGAAACCACTTCCGAACTTTTTGGTTCCACTCGAAGATCCACCTTCTTTAGTCAGACGTCCGGTTCGGACTCCTTCTTCTAGACGCATCCCCATGTTTACCATTTCGGTGAAATCACTTGGAGCACTAGCAATCATGCGTTCATAATAAAACGGACTGAGAGTATTCAAGAAGATCTTTGTCATTTCTTTTTCTTTTAACGGTGGATTAATCTGAGCAGCAGTTTCTCTCCATCGTTGGGCATACTCTTTGAAAGCTTCATGATCTTTCTGAGCCATGGACCGAAGCTGATCTCTGTCTGGAGCCATATCCGAGTTATACTTGTATTGTCGGACAAAGGCCTCACCTAGGTCATTGAAAGTCCGAATATTGGTGCTATCCAAACCTGTGTACCACTTCAGTGCGGCACCAGTCAAACTGTCTTGAAAGTAATGGATAAGCAACTGATGATTATCTGCATAAGTAGACATCTTCCTGGCATACATCACAAGATGGCTTTGTGGACAAGAACTTCCTTTGTATTTCTCAAAGTCTGGGACCTTGAACTTAGCTGGTATTTGTACACTGGGAACCAAACATAGCTCCTGGGCATTCTTTCCAAACAAATCTTTGCCACGGATAGCTTTAACTTCCAGTTGAATCTTGTTAAACTGCTCTTGGAGATCTCCCACAAGATTACGCTGATTTGTGCTATCACCCTGATCATGATAAATCTCATTGCCATCATAAGGAACAGTGTGAACCGTAGGGGTCGGAACTGTCATAGTGGGTTGAGAAAGTGCCATAGTGACTTGAGAAAAAGTTACCCCCTGATTTGGAGTAAATGCTGAACCTTGCGCAGCAGGCGCTTCAGTTGTAGCTGTTTGAACCCCAGAGAAATTATGGCGGAAACCTGTACCAAAGCTGAAAGGCGGGCCCCAACCTTCTGGCATGGAGAAAGATGGAATACCGAATGCAACTGTAGAAACTGGAGTAGTGACTTCAGATGTTACCGCTGCTTGACTGTTGGGTGGTGGCGGCTGATTCTGTGCGGCCATTAAGGAGTCAACCAGAGTAGTGAGACTTTCCAACTTTTCCTGAAGGGTGGTCACTGTACCACGGAGCTCAATATTCTCTTGTTCAGAGTGTTCCATTACTCTTCTTCTGTTCGAACGAGTATTGTATCTGTGATCTGATTGCGAGCGCGGTCGAGAAACTTTGAGACGCGACAGCTTGACGATCTAATGGAGAAAGATCCAAAAGATGAGACTCTATACAACAGACTCGATATGCAGAATGATGTATGCAAAAAGAAATTTATGATTTTTCCAAACATTTTTAAGATTATTTCCTTGCAAACATTGGAACACAAACTATTCTTTTATTCATTCATTTTTTATTACAATAATGGGAAATGTTACAACATTGGAGCGTAGCTCCTTACAAAAGCAAATGATAAATGAAAATTTAAATAAATCCTAAGCATCTTCATCAGATGAAGAACCAAATGCATTGTGCAGCTTGAGCTTCATGATTTCTTTCCCATAGTAAGCTTTCAACTCGGCCTTTTCAGCTCTCAGTTTGTCGACAACATTCTTCCAATCATCAGGAGTCGGAGCGTTGCTTGTCGAGGCTTCAAGATTCTTCTTGCTTTCTTTGATGTATCTTCTGATTGCGGCATCTTTCCGACGAATCTTCTCATCTTTGCTCATGAGCCATCCATCTTGATAATAGAGAGTTTCTTCGTGATCTTTCACTCTTTTCCTCAACTTTCTATTTTCCTCATCAGTTTTACGAAACTTTTCTTCCCAAGCGTCTTTTTCTAACCTCATCTTGGCTAAAATCTCTTGGTATTCTTCCGCAGTGTCAATGGGAATGTTGGGTAGTTGAGACACCACAGGGAACATGGGTTTTTCATAATCATAAGGCATTTGAAACTCCTTTGCTCTTTTCTTTACCCAGCAGGTATAGGCGTTTGTAGCAATGCAGTTTCTTTCCCCACCTTTTTCTTTTCTTCGGACGTCGTACCAAGCTCTCACCATTCTTGTCTTCAACCTTTGAGGATCTTCCCCTTCTCGGTAAAAGTAGCATTCCACTGCGAGACCAATTGGTTTAACTGAATTTGCATACCCGAGTTGTCGTCGGGCTAGGACCGGATTGTAGTTAATTCCTCCTTGTGTGCCAATGAGAGGTACGTTGGCGAACTCCCCACAACTATCAATGGTTTCTGTACCACAGCGAGCCAAGGTATACCAATGAATATCATTATTAGCAAGAGACATAAGTCTTCGAGGCCAACGTAAGCCTTCTCGGTTTTCCGTGAAAATAGGGGACTTAGGTAAGTGTGAAACAATCCATTTGTACAAAAGAGGTGCACAACATACAATGATTCCACCACCTTGGCGATTCCTATGATGGATAGAGAAATACGTGTCACCAAGCAAAGTCGGAACAGGATTTCCAATCAGAAAGATCTTTATGGCGTTGATATCAACAAAGTCGTTGACGTTGGGAAACAGAACCAACCCATAAATGAGCAAGGCTAATACAGCTTCAAAAGCTATCATGCTACCAGTGTCAATGAAATCAAAGGCTTTCTTTATTAGAAACTGCGAAGTCAAACCCGGAAAATTTCCTTTGGTAGTCCAATTACTTTCTATTTCAGATTTCTTCAAGTGGATACTTGCTGCAATGGCTGGTGATTTAGGAATGGCTTCCAAACCATTGAAAGGTATTTTGTCAGACACAGGAATACCCAAAAGATCGGCGTATTCTTCCAAGGTTGGTACCAACTGATAGTCTGGAAAGGTAAAACACCGGTAGACGGGATCATAAAACTGAACCAGAGTTTTGAGAAGTCCTTCATCAACATGAGTGTTCAAGATAGGCAAAAGCTTTCCATGGCTTTTCCTAAAATCAGAAGGATTTTGTACAGAAGATGCTAACTCTTTCAGCCTTTCCACATTAGGCATTTTGAAATCGTACTTTTTGGTATGCCTTTTTACCCACTCCATAACTTAATCCTATAATGTTTGCAAAGAAAATTCTCTAAATTTTTTTTGGAAAAATCATGTTTTTATGGAAAAAAATGGGTTTTTTAATGAATGTATGAATGCATGGATGCGTGGATGCCACATATTCAAACATGGTAAAGCAAACGTGGTATTTCAAACATGGTAACGCAAACATGGTACTACAAACATGGTAATTCAAACATAGTACACATAGGTTTAAAGGTCCAGCGTCACGAGCATGAGGTCAGAGAACCAAACATGGGATAGTACTAGGGTTTATCACCTGCAAAACATGTTCTACTGATACGTCAGAGTCTACATTTTTCTTTCGGATATTACCGGCTTGCACAACTGAACTTGTGAGCTAGAAATATTCTCAAGAAAAACTCGTCTGAGTGTGGTTCTCCGCATGACAACTATCCAAGTCTTCACCTGGATCGTTTCTGCACCACGTCCTAATAAGGCCAGGATGGGTTGGGGTTCTACAGCCAACTCAGCTTCTACAGTTCAATGAAAGCAATAATGTCTTCGCAACTGAACTTGCTAAACATATACTACCAACAAGGAACCTCCACTGAGCGGAAGGATTCTCATGCTGACTTTTTAAGGACTGAACTCCTTGTATGCCATACATGACTATACCCTCCACCTAATTCTTATGTGTACTTAATCCGGGTTAGGATTTGTCCATAATGTATCACTTGTAACAGAATCACACAAGTAACAGAACCAAGGAACCACACATGTAACAAGAATAAAATAAAACATAACAAATAGAAATAACCCCTTCTTTGGAAACCCTAAAAATCCCCAGTGAAGTCGCCATTTTTCTGTCGCGGGCGAAAAATCGTTTTTGTTCCTCTTTTTTGTGGATGAGACACCTGATGCCTTCTTTGGGCTCGAGTGCTCAAAAAAAATGATTTTTCTTTTGTACCGACCAAACTTTTTATTATTTCCAAAGGAGGAAAAGGAAAAAAGCTGCAATAACCTAAAAGTGGGGGGAGAGATCTTTGGGTAAGAGGGTTGGTTATACGAAGGGAAGGTATTAGCACCCAACGTATCTATAGTACTCTATAGGTTTCTTTGTTATGTTTTATTCCATTCTTGTTGTGGTGAAGGTTTTTGTGAGAAAGAGGTGGGACCTAAGGGGTTTGTTTGATTATGCTCGCAAAGATCATCGCGATCCTCTGCATACATATCCCCTAGAGGGAATCAGAGCATCTGTAGCTCGGGGTCTACGGGTGCTAATGTTTGAATGGTTTTTTTTGTTTTGTTTTGCTCGCCAAGGATCGACCTTGTGCCTACGTATTCTCAAAGGGATGTTGAGAAAGTCAGAGCAATCGTAGTTCCCACTTATGCTAGTGGAAGCAAAAGAAAATAGACAAATGTCGTCTAAATGCTAGATGTATCTAATCTATATCATCACATACATCTGTTTGATTTTGTTTAAAAATCTTTTCATTATAAGCCCGGGGCCATGCCACTTAGGGTGCTTAGAATGATAAAGATATTTTTGTTTGTTTAACCAGCCTTGTGGCAAAAGTTTTAATGAAGTCAGCCTTGTGACAAAAACTTTGATTAATCAGCCAGCCTTGTGGCAAAAGTTTCAATGAAGTCAGCCTTGTGACAAAAACTTTGATTAATCATCCAGTACGGTGGTAAAACAGTTTGATTGATTAGCCAGCCTTGTGGCAAAAAAAGTTTGATTTTTGATTGATTGATTGTTTGTGATGATATAAAAGAGATACTCCTAGCATAGAGATGAAAAATGTCTAATCTCCTAGGGTATTTGTTTTGGATATTGGGGATGCTTATAAGAAGCCCGTGGGTCCTTGTACGAAGCCCAAGAGGAGGCTATCCGAGGGTCCTTGCATTGTAAGCCCAAGAGGAGGCTATGGGAGGGACAATCCGGGGTCCTTGCATTGTAAGCCCAAGAGGAGGCTATGGGAGGGTCACTCGTTTGTACAAAGCCCAAGGGGAGGCATGGTATAGTTGGTTTGAGCTCTTAGAGCGATTTCACCGAGAAACCATACTCTATGTCCTAACCTAAACTAGTGGAGATTCTTTGCACGAAGCCCAATAGGAGGCTATGGGGAACCTAGTGTTGTACTAAGTTGAATAAGCATATAACACAATCACAAGTATGAACAAGTACGAACAAATATGAACAAGTACATGAACAAATATGAACAGTTATACATATATGACAAAGTGTGTGTATATAATGGAGTTTATGAAGGAAATATACCTGTAAGCATGATCCATTTGTATACACAGGGCTCGGGACTCACACACGGGGAGAGGTCCACTTGAATTTATTCAAAGCTATGTAAACAGGTATTCACAAAAGGGCTTGGGACTTATACCTACATGGAGGCCCATGGTATATTTTTGGGAAGATTTAAAGAAAACCTTCATTTTTGGTTTGTTATTCAAAGTTAAAAAACACATTGATTGAGATATGTACAAAAGGCGTACAATGAAATACCTAATTTCATGTACTAGAGTGGGTATGTACAAAAGGGCTTGGGACTTATACCTACGTGGAGGCCCGTGTTTTATTTACAAAACATGGTTGATTGTTTATTTACAGACGCGTTATTTGAAAAACGGTTTGAAAGTTTGTTCTGAAAGAAAGTTTATTTATTTTGAATAAAAAGACTGTGTAAAAAGAAAAAGGAGTGGGTCTTATACTCTCTAATATTCGAGAGGCCCCACATCGTTTTGAAAATCAATTGATCAATTAAAAAGATTTAATCAATAGTTTCCTTTGAAAATAAATGGTTTACCGTTTTTGAAACGAATCGTGATCGCTCGTTTTTAAAACGATTTGAATTTTGAAAGAAATCAATTTAATCGAGATAAACAAGAAGATTGTCTTCAATTAACATTTAGATGATTAGGGTTTGCTTCAAAAAATATTTACAAGTGATTAAATTTTGAAAATCAAATGAAAAATAATATTTAAAAGTATTAAAATTTCTTAAAACAAGTCATTTTAAAACTATTAAAAAATGTATCAAATAAATATTTTTTGATGATCTTTTTTGATATTCTTAAAATATGTATATTAAATAAGAAGTGTTTAAAAAATGAAGAAAAAATAAGTTAATTTGATGTATTAAATAATTAAATGAAGTTGTGAAGAATTTGAAAGAAAAAAGTGTCAAAAAAATTGGTTTTGTCTTCCAAAGGGCTTGAACCCACGCCCTCTCTCTCACATGCCAAAACCTGGACCAACTGAGCCACGCTTGTGGCTTGTTAAACATACGCGTTCAATAAAATATATTTTCAATCAATTTCCAAAAACCTTTGAACCAAATCTGGCGCCAAGAACAAACCCTCAACAAGAATTTGAAAATCTTCGAAACTGAATGAAATTGATCAAGTGAAGGGTCTATCTCACTCGTTTTTTCATAAGGAACATGATGGTGATCTTTAATTTCATTTATTTTTGCTCTAAGGTGATCAATTTTGTGATGAACACTAAGAACCCTAATTCTGAGTTTCAATCTGAAATCGTGTATAATTGATGAATTGTGAAATTGATTGAGGGCTATTGATCAGTGATAGTGCAGAAACAAGATAGCAACTCAATTTCATTTATGATGCATGTATGTATGAGTTTGAAGTTCAAGAGAGCTTACCTTCAAAAACGGCCAACTGAGAATCGAATTCTGCAATAGAGGTGTTACAGAAGTTGTTTGATGATCTGGATAGCTTCAATGGACCTTATGGAAGGTGTCTGGATGCTTGGAATCATCTGAATTCATCTGGGCATGGCTATGGTACCCGACCTGCATAAGCTTGGAGTGAGAATCGAATCTGATGATTCTGAGGTTATTGGCTATATGTGATGGATTGGATAGTTCATATGTGATATATGGATGATGTTAGAAGCATTAGTTTGGACAGAAATGAGCTTGTGTGGATTTTGGCATGATAAGGCTCATTTGATGTTCATATGGAGGTTGAAAAGTGAATCTGAGTTTTGGGGTGATTTGGGGTGTGTGAGTGGTTCAAACACATCCCATATGATGTTTATGAGTTGTTAGAACCATCACTTTGGCCATAACTTCAATGATTTGGAGGTTGAGTTTTCTACCTCTTTGAAAACTATGAAACTTGCAATTCAAGAAAGAAGAGAGAAAACCTATAATTGTGAGGTTTTGGTGTGATTTTGAATGGAGTTTGGACCTCTATTTATAGGCCAAGGATTCTGAACTCCAAGCTTTTGCAAGTTGATCAAGAATGATGATTTGGCTTAAGAGATAAAATGGAATCTTTCACATTAAATGCAAATGGTTAAAGTAACTAAACCATGGTTATTTTGGCCAAGCTTCTTATCTCTTTCCATTCTGATCTCAAATCAGAAAATATCATTCAATCATTGCTTTGGTGTGTCATTGCTTGAATTATAGGCCATATAGTATTGAATTTAGTGAAAATGGCTTGTAATTTCATGCATAATGACCTCTAATTGCAAAATTCAAAACCATAGCTACACTCCATATTTTTTCATGCTCTTGGACATTTTGGAAAGCTCATATTACACACTTCAAAACCCTAGTTGAAAGTTTCTTCAAGATCCTTAAGGAAGTGGGTGAAAAAGATCCATGAACTTTGAAGAAAATGAGATTTCAAGTGAAACTTTCAAAAAGTACCAACTTTGAAGCACCATATCTCTTAAATGGTTGATCTTATGGAAACAATTTATATGTGTCAAAGTTGTTTATTGGATCAAAATCTACAACTTTCATGTTGGAAGTTTTTTTCAGTTTGTAGGTGAAATTTTGAGTTATTCCCCTTCAAAGTTTGGAAAAAACCATGAAAAAAACACTTAGAAATTTTTCTAAGTATGGAAAGTCAAACTTTTGACTTTTTGATTCTTGATTGATTTTCTTGATTTTCCTTGATCAAATGACTTCTCATATCATATATTGATGATTCAAAACTTCAAAAGTCATGGTTGACCAAAATTCCCCAAAAGTCAATGGTGATCTTGTACAGTTGACTTTTTCAGACGAATCGCGTTTCTGGAGATTTCAAATGAAACAGGCTATCCTCACCAAATGAATAGTATGAATGGACCATATTGAAGCATTAGAGGATATTGAGCCATGGTTTGAGTTGTGGCACCATGTCCTGATTAAAAAGTCAGTTGTTCAGTGAATTAGGTCAAAAACCCTAATTGTCGACCTGATGAAATTGATGTCTGTGGATCTTGAATTGAGACACAATCTTCATTGGATATTGTCATAGGGATTATTTGAAGATGATTGAAACCTTTGATTGACTTCCTGGGGGTTTTTAGGGTTTCCCAAATGTGATCCCTGATTTCAGTCCCTGATAGTTCAAAACCCTGATCTGAGGATTTGTCTGATCAATCTTTGTGTAGGAGATGTTATGAGCCAATGGATTAGGTCAAAATGATTCATTTGAGGTCTTGATATCATGTCCCAAGCCATTAGGTCAAATTCTGAGCAAAAGTCAGGAGTATGCTATCTTCAGTCAAAACCCTAATTCAGTTGATTCAAAGCTGTTGAGTTTGTTGAAGTGAATCTCTGGGGACCAAATGTTGGTTGTTGATGAAGATGATTCATTTGAAATGAAGGGAGAACAAAGCCCTAATTGATTGTTACTTGTACTGATGAGTGGTTTCCTGATTAAACCCTGCTAAGCACAAGTAGCAAACACAAGCTATGCAATTTGTTAGAGATGCAAATGATGCATATGCAATGATATGAGGTGGTATCTTAGGTCAAAAATTGGGGTATGACACACCCCCTTGGAGTGATTTACCTCACCTGAGGATTTAATCCACTAATCACACAAGATTACAATGGTTTTCCACTTAGACAACTTCTAAGTCTTCTAGAGTATACTGATCACAACCTGATCACTCTAGGAACAATCTGCTTAGATACCCTCTAAGACTTTCTAGAGTATACTGATCAACAACCAGATCACTCTAGTTCTTACAACTTAATGTAAACAAACTCTAAGAGTTGCAATGCTTCTTATAAAGCTATTATCACAACTGTGATTTCTCTTAAGTTTCAGCTTAAATCTCACTAAGATATTACAACAGCAATGTAGTGAGTTTGATGAAGTTTGAGAGCTTTTGAATTTGACAGCGTTTCTGTATAATGCGCAAGTGTTGTGTTGAGCTTCTCATCAGAACTTCATATTTATAGGCGATTGAGAAGATGACCGTTGGGAGCATTTAATGCTTTGCGTAATCCGTACAGCATTGCATTTAATGTTTCACTCTTTTGTTAACTACCTCGAGCCTTGTTTTCGCTGTGTCTACTGACATTGCCTTTAATAGCTTCTAACGTTCCTTCTGTCAGTCAGCGTAGCCTGCCAGCCAGCACTTGCTTCTGATCTGATGTTTGTGTAAACAACGTTTGAATATCATCAGAGTCAAACAGCTTGGTGCAGAGCATCTTCTTGTCTTCTGACCTTGAAGTGCTTCTGAGCGTGATACCATGAGAACTTCAGTGCTTTTGCTTCTGATCTCAAGTTTTTCTGATGCTTCCATAGACCCATGTTCTGATTCTGCTTGACCATCTTCTGATGTCTTGCCAGACCATGTTCTGATGTTGCATGATGAACCTTCTGAGTCAGTGCTTCTTGCGCTGATTTTGTGCATACTCTTTATATAATTCCTGAAATGGAAATTGCATAGTATTAGAGTACCACATTATCTCATACAAAATTCATATGCTTGTTATCATCAAAACTAAGAATATTGATCAGAACAAATCTTGTTCTAACATATTTGTAATCTTCTCATACTCAGTATAAGAAATAACATTCAGTAAGATTGTTCTAGATCTGTGATGATTCATGTTGTCATTCTTTTGTTGATCATCCATATTTTTTCTTCCAAGCTTTACATAATTTGAATCCACAGGATGTGTGTAACTATCCATTACCATATCCCATATATCTGCATCATATCTGAGGAAGAAATTTTCAATTATATCTTTCCAGTAGTCAAACATTTCTCCATCAAAGATTGGAGGTTTAGTAGAATAACGATATCGTTGTTGTAGGTAGATGCCATATTGTATTTTTTTTAAATTGACCTTTATCTGACACGGCTAAGTGTTTGACACAATACACTCAACATCAGAACCGAAGCTCTGTTCTCAATTGAAGGTTTAAGAAACACAAGAAAGGGGGGGTTGAATTGAGTTTCATATATGATAACTTTTTGCAAACCAAAACCAAGAATAAAAATGATAAAAATACACAAGATTTTTATACTGGTTCACTGCTAACTAAGCTAATCATGTCCACTCGTCAGGGTGATTTTTTCTTCTCACAAGGACGTAATCCACTAATCAATCAAATTACAAACTCAAAGAAAAACAGTCAATGACTTCTCGAGGCTGCATACTAAACTTAGTCCCCCGAGGAATTTAACCAAAGTTAAAATACAAAGAGTGTTTATTTACAAGAATGCTTCTAAACAAGCAAATAAACAAAGTGAATTTCAGAATTTACGCTTAAGAAAATAAACAAGAAATAGCTCTAAGTGTAGTGAGTGTTGTAATTGTTGTTGTGTTGTATTGTATGATCTTCAAAATTCCTTGTCTTATTTAAATAAATGATGAATAGTACCATTTGAGGATGGAATTGGAAAAATCTTCAATTTCACAGCTGTAATGATGGTATGAGGTTGAGCCATGAATTATGGAGATCCGTTGGTAGTACATTCCTTAAAATTTCCTGCATATTTGTCCTTTTAAAGGAACATTCATTTTGCCGCTTGAATGTAATATCTCTAAGAATATTGTTTCGATTATTATTCTCTAAACCATTGGCTTCATATTTGAAATGATTTGAAGCTTGATCAGAGTTCAGAGCCTTGAATATTAGACTTCAGAGTCTAGTGAAAATGAGGCTTGAGTTATTAGAGTAAATCTAGATTGTTTGTTGCAAAAGTGTTGTCTTGGTTATCCAGAAGATTGACTATTAGATGAACAATTATTCATATTTCAACTTTGTTTTAGAATACATTGAAATCCATAGTCTCTTTTTCCAAAGTCCAGAGTCTGCTTTTTCTAGAGTCCAGAGTCTGCTTTGTCCAGAGTCTAGAGTCTGCTTTCACTATCTTAAGATTGTGCACACTTAATGAAACTATTAGTGTACAAAATTGTTCTCTATACTTTTTTATCATCAAAGCTTAAGGATTGTAGATGTATAACCAAATTTGTTCCAACACACATATGATGAAGTCCTATCTTAAGGTATCTAAGGCCTTGGATATGTCCACTTTCATAGCTATGTTAGCTCTATAAAAACTCTTGTAAAGCATGTTGGTTACCTCTGAAGTGATACAATACTATCTTTAAAAGACCTGTCATGAGAAAAATCCTTTTGCTCCTTGGAAATGATTGTTGGAAGAATATTTGACAGCCTATCTGCTAAGATCTTTGTGATTAACTTGTGTTTGAAGTTGGCCATGTCAATAAGCATGTACTTCTCATATGAGATCAATGAGATTCATAGACAGGGCATTATCTAAGATAACCTAAGCCTGCTTTCCTTTATCAATGAGATCATTAGAGTGGCCCTCAGCAACTATGTTATCTTGCACCCATGGAAGATTGTTAGAGGATGTCACTTTTTGTAGGGTGTCCAAAGATTTCTCCTGGTTAAATAGTGTTCGGAAGCATAGATTGCAGAAAAGCCAAATCCATGCTATTAACTTGAACTATGAAATAGACTTGTTGGTCATCCAGGTCTATCACTTTAGGAACCATATTTTCCTTACACATGCGCCAGAGGTTAGACTCCAGGTTATATCTTGTGTTTGTGGCAAAGAATTTCATGTTAATATTAATCATTTACAAGAGAGACTGGTCTGAGACATCCAAGGTTTAACAATGAACACTAGATGTGGTTTATGTACATTAATCAATCTTTTCAGGGCCGATTTTATGGGAGAGTCGACAAATCCTCTCATATTCCAAAATATGGTCTTCATGGAGAAGGTGTGGCATCACCCGATTTGGATCTTGTAATATAATTGTTCCTCTTTGTGTTTGTCTTCCTAATTTGTTTTCTTTTGGATTTTGAAGTAACCAACTGGAAACCATCACTATGATTATGGTCATCATTATCTTTGTATATAATTTGTTACACATACCAACCACATTTAAAGGAGGGTTACCTTTTGGCCAGACGATTATCTCATGAGGATTGTGTTTGCAAGATCAACCCCTTCTAATACTCATCTTTAGGTATGACAAATGCAATTCTATCTCCTCTGACACAAAGCTTGAGAAGTTGACTAACCGAAATATTAAAAACTTTGTTCGCCGCCTCCACAAATGATTTTTGTAGTTTCTGGACATTCTCTTTTGCTCCAGATAAATCAAATTTTTTCGAAACTAAACTTGGTTTGATATCTAGAAAAGACCATGGCACAATAGGAATCCCCATTGGACCCAAGTCAAGGTGTTGACTTACCTAAGTCAAGGTGTTGACTTACCTAAGTCAACAGTAAAAATCCCCATGAAATTCGTCATTGGCACAATACGGCCCAATCAATGCTAATACAAGACCCCTGTATCTATGGGAGCCTTGAAATTAGTATGAGATGAAAACACGAAATACATCAAAATAGATTTGCGAAGACAAAGCAACTACACCTTGATATATTTTTGCTTTTCCAAATTACCAACAGTCTTGCCAATATCAACTAAATGTCACAATATTTCTAGAACTCTTTTATTGAAGCATACTAGTACATAGACAAGTAATAGGGTATGGAGCTTTTCCTCCTATGTAACACAAAACTGAAGAGAAGATAGAAAAAAACAAAAAACATATACATTTCGTATAGACTCATAACTCATCTTCATTTATTAGTATAGCTCACCAATGACCAACATGGTGACGTATCAACCCAAGTGGCCTACTGTTCACCGCCCTACTAATTAACATCCCTACATGTGCCATTTCAGTTTTGTACTTATATCAAAAATGAATATGAAAACTCAAATAAACTTAAACATTTTGCCAAATTATTTTTTGCAAAATACAGCAATAAATAAAATAAACAAAGCTGTTTCCTAGTTGGCTTATTCAATGCCCCTACAGATTACAATTAAAAGTTCGTTGGGGTAGTTGTATCAACTATCCTCCTTCTCTTCACCCTTTATAACATTCCCATCTTCCACATTTTTTCATCACATTCATCTTTTCCTTCTTTTTTTTCCTTCTTCTTCTTCTTCTTCTCATCACAATGGAAAATCACAAGAACCAAACTGTTTCTATTGAGCCTCAAAGAGAAAGAACAAAACTTCCAAATTTTCTTATATCTGTTAAACTTAAGTATGTGAAACTAGGTTACCATTACTTAATCTCAAAAGCTATGTACCTTTTTCTCATCCCACTTTTTGGTGCAGCTTCTGCTCATTTGTCAACTATCTCTTACCATGATGTTATTCAGCTTTATGAGAATCTCAAGTTCAATCTCATATCTGTGACTCTATGTTCCAGTCTCATGGTGTTTCTTGTCACACTTTACTTCATGAGTCGTCCTAGAGGTGTATACTTGGTAGATTTTGCATGTTATAAGCCAAAACAAGATTATACATGTACTAGAGAGATTTTCATGAATAGGTCTGAGTTGACAGGTACTTTTTCTGATGAGAATTTAGCTTTTCAGAAAAAGATACTAGAGAGATCTGGTTTAGGACAAAGGACTTCTTTGCCACCAGCATTGTTGACTGTTCCACCAAACCCTAGCATGGCTGAAGCAAGGAAAGAAGCTGAGGAGGTTATGTTTGGTGCTATTGATCAGCTTTTGGAGAAAACTGGTGTTAAGGCTAAGGATATTGGGATTTTGGTTGTGAACTGTAGTTTGTTTAATCCTACTCCTTCTCTTTCTGCTATGATTGTGAATCATTATAAGTTGAGAGGGAATGTTCAGAGTTATAATCTTGGTGGTATGGGTTGTAGTGCTGGACTTATCTCTATTGACCTTGCTAAGCAGCTTCTTCAGGTTTGTTTGCATGCTTTTCTATTCTTTATTCATATACTAGTGTTTAAGTCCATGATATTATAAAATTGATTCCGACTAAAAATTGAGACTAAGATTAGTTTATATACAACATTCATACACGTCAACTCAACGATGACACCTTTTTTAAAGGACAGTCGTGAGGGTTCTTATACTTAAATCAGACGATAACTTGTAGCTGCGGTGGCACAGACTTGAGTTTGACCGTACCAGTTTACATATATAGAAATTTAAAATTCTAGTTTAAAGTAAGAATCAATTAATAGATCCAAAAAATTTCAAATTCTAAAAATCAATTATCTCTTACTCTAGTTGTCCACACACATGTCCAGCTTGTCCATGTTACTTGCAGCTGTAACATTAACTTTTAGCAGCCCTATTTAATGCAGCTCCAAACTATAGACATGATACCAAAAATATTGACCCTTTTAGGTCTGCAAACTTATTGCAAGTTGTCCACATCTATAACTGAAGAACCATAAATGAATCATTGAAAATTTAACAATTCATTAATCATTACTCATTAATTTAAACTTATTGTTTTAAATTACTAAAAATAATTTATTGATAGTACTTTTGTTTTATGTCTATAGGTTCATCCAAACTCTTATGCCTTAGTGGTAAGCATGGAGAATATCACACTCAACTGGTATTTTGGCAACAACAGATCAATGTTAGTCTCAAATTGTCTCTTCAGAATGGGAGGATCAGCAGTTCTCCTCTCCAACAAACCATCTGACAGCAAAAGAGCCAAATACCAACTGATCCACACCGTCCGGACTCACAAAGGCGCAGACGATAAGTCCTACGGCTGCGTCTTTCAAGAAGAAGACGAGAAGAGATCAGTTGGTGTATCACTCTCAAAAGATCTAATGGCTGTCGCTGGAGAAGCGCTTAAAACAAACATCACCACACTCGGTCCATTAGTCCTACCTATGTCCGAACAGCTTCTGTTTTTCGCGACTTTGGTCGCAAGAAAAGCCTTCAAGATGAAAATAAAACCCTACATTCCTGATTTTAAGTTGGCTTTCGAGCATTTTTGTATTCATGCTGGTGGAAGAGCTGTTTTGGATGAGTTAGAGAAGAATCTTGATCTTAGTGATTGGCATATGGAGCCATCAAGGATGACACTTTATAGATTTGGTAACACTTCGAGTAGTTCATTATGGTATGAATTGGCTTATACCGAAGCTAAAGGGAGGATCAGAAAAGGTGATAGAACTTGGCAAATTGCATTTGGTTCTGGATTTAAGTGCAATAGTGCTGTGTGGCGTGCATTGAGGACCGTTGATCCGGCTAAGGAGAAGAATCCATGGATGGATGAGATTCATGAGTTTCCTGTTCATGTGCCTAAAGTGGAAACCATTGGGAAAACAAGTTAGCAGAAGAAATTAATTTAATTCCAGAGTTAATGTTAGGAAGAGTGTGCAAATTTGATTGATACTAGTAGTTTGGCAGTTTGTGATCTATAGTGTGGTGCAGTTGAAAACTTGAAAGAGTGGATAATTATTGTCCAATTGAACATTTGTTACAGTATTCTTTTACTTCATAAAATGTACTATGAAATTGACCTTTCAAAGATATATTAAATTGATTTTAAGTTTCTTGTCTAGTTGATGAAAGATAAGTGTTTTCGGAGTGGTTCAGGTTTGACTTAAGTTGTTTCTTAAATAGTGATATTGTTGGATAAAAGTGATGGCTTGGCTGCATATAATTAATGTTTAACATACTGTAGTATTTAAATTCAGATGAGGAGTAAAGAATGATACCACATAATTAACTCGGTAGAAATATGACAAAATCTGTATGAGGGATATAAATTTTTATTCTTTAGTATTTCGTGGATTAGAAATAAAGGAGATTACAATGAGATTTTTCGGTGCGGTGGTAAAAGCTTATAATGTGACGGATTAGTGGAACTAGAAATAAACAGGGTCGCAACAAGATCTTCCAGTGCGGCGGTGAATGTTTACAATGCGACGAAATAAAGTGTACCTACAAAGTTAGTACACTGACGACCAAGTTACTGGAATATTTGAGAAGCAATTTAGAGTGAAAGTGAAAAGATATATGAGGCATGTGTGGAGTTTATATAGAGTGTGAGCGGTAAGAACCATTTTCGGTTAACCTGATGCATTGTAAGGATCACCGTTCAATTAGATCTTACGGTTTGAGATATGTTGGAGGTCGGGATCGTATGTTTTGTACTTGGTCGAGGTTTCACATGTTCCTGCTTGTTAGTTGCACCTTTCATGTTGGGCCTCGTGATTCAGCCATTGTCCATGTGCCTTATGAAGGATCCTAAACAGTTATTTCCCAAATTTGTGTTACTACTTATTGAAGCATGGGTTGTGTGGTTTGGGCTACCGTTGTCCGTCTACCGAGTTTCCTAGTCGGTCACTCGTTGAAAGAAGATAAAAGGCTTTGAGGGGAAGCCAATTGTATGAAGAACATGCACATTGAATGCTCTTTACGCAACGACCACATTTCGTGGGACAAATTTGACGCATAGTTCTAGGTCAAACAATGATGATGACTCTCTTTTCTAATGTACTTGGGTGTTTCAGTAGATAGAGGCAGGATCATGACTGTTAGTGGCAAGGTTGTCCTTTTTATAATATCCAACTTTGATTGTGCGCTACACCAGGAATGTAGGGGTTCAGGATGTATACCTTCATAACTTGCGTACTTCTGATTTAATATATCAATAAAGTATTAGGGTGACACTTTTTCCCATGCAATGACACGAGTTTTTAACAAGGCACCTTCAGAGTATCAATATGCCTTACGGGGTATTGTTGCATCCTCTAGTGTATCAAAGCGCCCTACGAGGTATCATTGAGCCCTATGAGACATCGTTGCGTCCTACATGGTATAGTTGCAAATTTTGGGGTATCATCGTATTTGAGGTCATTTCATCAAAAGAATTTAAGCCTAGACTGCATTGATTAACTGCTTGCCAAAAATTAAGGAGAATAAAAGCATGAAATATATGATAACTTGTTAAGGGAGAAATTAAAGCTTCAATAAACATATTCCCTCAGAAGGGGATAAATACATAAGTAAGTGATTACAAGCCATAATGATTACACAAGATAATAGTTAATTTCTTAGCGTAGCATTAGTGGGCTCGACCTCTTCAGGAGTGGATCTAGCCTTATCATTAGAAATGAGTTTAACCTCTTGGTTTAGATTAGTCGTACATTTCCCTCAAAGGGACATGAATCTTTTTCTTTGACCCAATTCCTAGCTCTGACAAACTTGAACAAGTCAAGCTCTCTCAGATCCAAGTTAGGATATAGGAAGTGCATGTGTTCTTTCGCTTTCTCGAATGCCTGATTATAGGTAAGAAAGCTCTTTGCATGAGACTCATCCAAGTCGGCCAGTAATGAGCCTTTAGTAATGGCATTGACTTTGACCATCTATTTCAAAGCATTTATTACTTGGAATGGGTGTGCTTCTGACCTTTCGCTCTTTTTCCATCTCTTCAATGTCCCACACCAATTATTCGTCGGCCCATAGTCTAGGTCTACTTTGTCTTATACAAGATCAGAATATTTTCGAGGTCTATTATGGTATTTTGAAGAATTTTAAATATAAATAATTCTTGGTTGCTAATCTCTTTGAGGTTTCTCATGTGAGTATATGTGACGTTCAATTTGATGCGCCCTCAAAATGTTCGAAGAGGTTTATGAAATTCTAGCATTAACATCATTTCTTGACTGAGGCCAAGACTTATGTCTCTCTCCCTGATGATTTATACCAATAGGAGACTTATTTGAAAAGGAGAGTGGTGAATTTTTGGTAAAACTTGGATTTTTTTGATGGTGGTGCATCTTCTGGGGTATCTTCCAAGAACACAAGATACAATAAATAGAGACACATTTTTTAATGGATGTTTCCTCCAAAGACGAGAGGTGTCACATTTCTAGTTAGTCTTCTAAGAGGTTTCTTCCTTCCGCCTCAATGTAAGTGTCTTCTTGATTTGTTTACTTTCTCTCTACAAATAAGATAAAATGCCATAAAAGAATGCTTTGAATAAAGAATATGGCTAGAGTTACCTCTTTGCCTCTAGAGGTCGTTGCATTGATAATCTAGGATGGAGTCCAAACTTTGGGTTACCATGTTGAGTTGACCCTTTTCATTCTTCCTTCTCTAATTCAGACAAATGTGTGGGGCCATCCTATTCATCCCATGGTAAGGAAAATTATACACCCATCGTAACATGCTATTAAAATATCTCATGTGATGGAGTCGTCTAACTAGATACCTCAGAGAGTTGAGCCAAACTTGAGAAGATCAGACCTTGGGCGAAGCTCATCAACGGCCTCAAATACTTTGTCACCACTACTTTTGGCTCGTCTTGTTCCTTGTATGGCTAGGTAATTTCAGTTGTTCCTTTCTAAAGACGATTATGATTACTTCTCAAGTAAGGCTAAAGTTACTCGCTGAGAGGAAATCGTAGAGATGTTGTACCAAATACAAAAGGCTTATGCATTCTTTGGAATTATGAGCTACTAGAAATGAGGATGTCTTCTTATTGGACCATCATCAACAAGTGAAAAAAGTGCTTATGAAGCGGGCAAGTGCCATTACTATTGAGCAAGACCGATTTCTAGAAGAGCTTGTTAAAACATGCAGCCTATTGACGAAGATAGGGAACGAGATAAAGTCATTTGGCTATCCACATTTGTTGGTTGAGAAGGTATAGTTCACGATTCAAGAGATAAAGAAGATGCACCAACTTGCTTATATACACAGTATAGTATTTAAAATTTATTTAAGAGTGTAATTTCATGTATACTTCCTTTAGACAAAAGAAAAAATTGTAAGATGCAATTCATATTTATGCATCAAATTATAAATTTATTTTGACAATTATAAACCACTCACCTTATATAAGCTACACATGCATCAGTCTCGGATATTTTTTTACTTTCTCTCTAAGTTGCTTCTCAAATAGTTCATTGGCTTAGGCATCAAAGTGGTAACTTTGCAAGTCTACATAGTTCCTCCAAATCAAAAGCATTCACCACCATACCGGAAGATCTCCCTACGATCTTGTGCCTTATTTCTAGTTCTACAACGGAACATTAAAACCGTATGTAGGAATCAACATCTATTTCCCTCGAATCTCCACGATAAAATGCCATATCTCTACTACAATTCAACAAAAAACCAAAATTTTTCATGTTCGAACATTCAATCGATCTTTTGACGAACATGGCAACATTAAAATATACTCAATTAGCTAACGCACTACAGCCACTACAGCTGCCACAACAGTCAAATTCTTTGATCCTGAGACTGAGGTTCCAATTCCTCCTACTGTTAAAGGTGGTCTGATCCTAGTTGCCTATCCTTTTATTCCTACTCCCTCGAATCGAGTTCCTTTAACAATCGGCCATGGCATGTTCTAAGATCTCCCGACCTTTCACCTTTTCTAGTGACTCCTTCAAGGCAAAATATCCAAGCAACTTCTGGAACCAATACAGATCCCTAAACAAGAGATCCTTCAAATTCTCCAACAACTCCAAGCCAACATAGGTATGCAAGGAACTAATAATTAGATCAATAATGTTTACGACTTGGTGCAGCAACATAATTCACACTTGTTGACTGAAAGACTCCTCTAGATCGACGAAAACCTATAACTCGCTCCTCATACAAACCACTCTATGTGAATTCGATCATGTTGTAATTATAGAACTACACAAAAATCTATCTATGTTGGCATTGTTTCCTTACGTGATAGATCCCCTAGATCACCTGATCATATCAGACACCAGAAACAACAAATTCCCCCATGTTTTT
Source organism: Vicia villosa (assembly GCF_029867415.1). NCBI lineage: Eukaryota > Viridiplantae > Streptophyta > Magnoliopsida > Fabales > Fabaceae > Vicia > Vicia villosa. The sequence goes on along the minus strand of NC_081180.1, from coordinate 136,055,972 downwards.
CCAGAGGAAGAGGCGACATTCACATTTCGTCGGGGAGCCTCAGTCCCTATCGATCAATGTCAAACCATTATCGAAGAGATGACATGCATGATGATGAAGTACCATTTCCTGATCGGAGGAGAAGACTACTCTCCCAGCGAATCCTCAATTGTAGAATTTCAAAGTCCCTCGAGAAACTTCCCAAGTTGGACAACTACAATGACACAGGAGACCTAGATGAATACGTTGAGCATGTAAACACCACACTTGATTATTACCATGCCTATGGAGCTATGAAGTATAACTGGTTTATACTCACTCTCAAAGGAGTCGTTATGATATGGTTTAAGACCCTGTCCGACGGTTGCATAAGTTCCTAGAATATGCTCTATGACTCCTTTACTAATCAGTTCACTGCCTAAAAGCGACAATCCACTACAATATTTGTACTTAGTGGGATCCTAAAAAAAGAAGGAAACTTGCGAAAATACATAGACTGATTCACCAGGATGAAGATAGAAGTCGGAGGATGAATGATGGATTGAAATGTTAGATATTCAAGAAGGGATTGAGGGTGGATTGCTTGTTCCTCTAGAAGTTAAGGTTGGAAGGGACACACAAACTCATTTTGTTTAAGTCAAAGCATTGCGTTTTTGCGAATTCTCCAAAATAGTTTTGAAGCCAACTTATCACACATACCATCCCACTTTTGCATCCGGTAAGATGTTCCGTTTTTTCTTTTTAAAAACAAGTATTGTCTACAATAAGAACAAAAGTTGAAAAAAAGTATATGATGGACTTATCCTCAATATTTATATCCTCGAAGTTATACTCCACAAACAAATTCTTGAGATCACTCATTTCATACACGCCCATTTAGACCTCTTAAAGAAAAATATTTTCTTCTTAAATTATATCCTGAAATAAGTCGTCTAACTCCTTTCACAATATTACTGAGTTATAACATTAAAAGTGACTTGTTCTACTACAAATTTTATGACTATGATCTAGTCTCCTAATCTTTTTACATCTACAATATCAATTTATAAATTCTTGTCAACACTAACTTCTATTTTGCCTAATAAACCAAACTTTTTTGGTATACCAAACATAAAATTATGAGTTATCTAATTCATTTGTCTTTTCACTCACCCACTTAATTTTTTTTTTTTGCAAAAACATAAAATTTACTCTCGCCATAGCTACATCGTCCAATATTTTCATATACTTTTATAGAGGTCTTGAATTTCTTATTCAAAAACAAATTATATTGTCATGAATTAATTTCTTTACCCACATCATTATAAAAATGTGAGAATTTTTTTGTTTATTTTTCATTACATTCAAAAGACAATCCAAAAATGTTCACTCATTTGACAATGTATGTGAGCTAAATTACATTATTATGTATTCGATTCATATCAAAAAAATTTGACAAAATTTTAAACATGTTATGAGCTTCCTAACACAATCATTTCTTTTATTGAGGCATGTGACTATCATAACCAAGGTAACATGGGCATGAATAATGAATTACTACAATAATATTCTTAAACCGAAAATAGTACATAAATTTTATTAGATTACCTTCTCATATTAAACATATTTATAGACAAATATGATTAGTGATAATGAATGTTCACTAAAATTAGGATATTTTAGTGGTTGTCTATGAATCGGTGCTTGTCCACTATCTCAAAATGTACTTTGAGACATTGATGATTTACATGACATCCAAATGTAACATATGGACAAAACCATATCACATGGTAAAATAATGAATGCCAAAGTGAGTGGGGGATGGACCAATCGGAAGTGAATGTAGTTTTTAATTTGAAGCAGTCACATAATTGGCCTATCGTAATCAAACCGTTCCTATTTAAAGTTCATTATTATTTTCGATTTTCTTTTAAAATCAAAATCTTCACTAAAATCTAAAGCGCTTAAAATCAATCCAACGACTATTAGTTTAAATGATTGCATCAAATTTTCGAGGTTTTAATTAGAACGCAAGAAACACTATGTTGTTGGATAAAGTAATAGATGCAATTTATCATGCGTGAGAGATAGATAGGGATTACAACGGGTCGGGTCAGTGCGGGTTTCGCACTACCCAAACCCGCATTTGAAATTGACACTCAAACCCAAACTCAAAAATTATTCGGGTGACAAAATGACACCCACACCCACATCCGATGGGTTCGGGTTTTTTCACTCAAAATCGAACCCGCAGTAAAATACATTTTTCCTACAACTTTTTACAATATATATATATATATATATATATATATATATATATATATATATATATATATATATATATATATATATATATATATATATATATATATATATATATATATATATAAGGGAGTGTAATTTCGAGTTTCGGGTGCGGGTATCACACTACCCAAACCTGCACCCGAAATATCGGGTGGCACCCGAATCCAAACTCAGTCAACTCGAATTTGAGTGCAGGTGGGTCTCGCGGGTTTGGATCTATTTGTCATCCCTAGAGATAGGTAGATAAATAGAGTGAGAGAATGGGGAAGTTGAGAAGTTTTTGAAAACTAAAGTACTAAACTCTAGACAGCCCTAAGTGTTTTAGTACAGAGATGGGATGGGAGGGTGTATGTGGGGAGGGAGTGGGAGAAAATTTTATATATTTTAAAAATTTATTATAGGATTTTTTTTCTTATTGGGCCTTATGTTCTTAACATCAAATCTTTAACAAAATCTACCTCACACCCCACATATCCTAATAATGCTTCTTTTTTTTTACGGATATCCTAATAATGTTAAAAATACTTCTCTCTTTTTCTTTTTTTTTTTTTTTAAATTTTGAAATTTTTTATTTTCAAACTAGAAAAATTCAGTAATTATACTAAAAGAGTATTATGTATTTTTATCGAATTTTAATAATATACAGTTAAAATGCTTTGAAAATCCATTTTAAAAATATACTATTGGGCTATTTTACTTATTGGGAGGGTGTATGTAGGGTCGGAGGGGGAGAAAAAAACTATATATTTATACTATTGAATTATTTTTCTTATTGGGCCTTATGTACTTAACTTCATCACTCTTAAAAAAAAAAAACTACCTCACACCCCGCACATATTCTAATAATGTTAAAAATATTTTTCTTATTTTTATCTTTTTTAAATTTTGTAAAACTTAATTCTCAAACAAAAAAAATTCAGTAATTTTATTAAAAATCCAGTATAGATTTTTATCAAATTTTTTTAAAAAAATGCCGTTAAAATGTGTTAAAAATCCTATATATATATATATATATATATATATATATATATATATATATATATATATATATATATATATATATATATATATATATATATATATATATATATATATATATATATATATATATATATATATATATATATATATATATATATATATATATATATATATATATATATATATATATATATATATATATATATATATATATATATATATATATATATATATATAGTATCCAAATTAAGGCCTAAAACTTAATATATAATAGGTGATTGACAAGGCTTTCAAAAAAAAACAATTGAACAAAGTTAAAATTAAAGCATGTGAAGTTTGTAAAATGGTTTAAGTGGGTAAAATGGGTTAAAGAATATGAAGTTTGTAAATTGGTTTAAGTGAGTCTGTGTGCGTGCGCGCGTATGTGTGGTCATATTAATTTAGTAATTTGAGAGTTAGTCACACTTATTACAAACTAATGAACCTAAGAAGATGAAAAAAACTAAGGCACATGATCACATGCGAACTTTGAAAAACTTTAGTTCCTTTGATGTTGTTCTTAGCATTTAATTTTCTTTGAACCAAACACCAGAACCTTCTTATTTTGCTGTTTGATTTACTTAATCTTTATATACCTTGATGATGCTTAGATTATTTTACTTTATTCTTGATAAGTGCCAAAATTACGTAAAATACGTAGGCACTTATTGACCTATTTTACAAGCGATCAATATAAAAACCCCTGATTTATCAATGGAAAATGTTAAAACACATGTTTGGACTTTTTACTTGCACATTTATCAAAAACAGGTGAAAAGGACTAAAAAACACCAAGAAACAAACAAAGACCTTGCCAAGACCAATTTCCTACAAGAAAGGCTCGCTAGGCTAAGTCCATGGGCGCGCTCAACAAGCTCAAGCGAGAGAAGACTTCAATGCTAAGTAACTTCATGGTGAAGGAAGGCTTTGTGCACTAAGCGAAGATGTGTAATGTGCTTAATGAGCTAGTAAGGCTATAGATAGTTTCAGGGTGAGTTGGCATTTCTTAATAGAGAATAAATTAGGCGCGCTAGGCGAAGACGGGCAGTGCGCCTAACAAGTTTACCTTTCTCAAGCCTATAAATAGGAGGTCGGGTTTCAAAGAGAGTTTACATAGATTTACGGTAGTACAAAAAGGTAGTAGGTTCAACTTGGTCTTAAGAGGAGAATATGATAGGGAGATTAAATGCGGAAGCGCTGCTCGAAAGATTGTTGTAGATAGCCTTTCAAGTTTTTCTTTTCGGGATTACTTGAACAAATATGATGAGTAACACTCTTAAAAAATGATTATTCATGAGTATAATTAATGACAAAATCTACCCCTATCAAAATTTTCTCACTCTTAACACCGAAATTTCCATTTATTTTCTATCATTTACTTTTCCATAACCAAACAATTATAAACCCTTAATTGGAATCATCAAAATTTTTGTATCTGACTTTAAGAAACATCGGTCTCTGTGGATAAGATAATATTGAACTTGTTATTTGCATTGCAACAAAATGGTATTATTGTTGGGAACTAACGTCAATTTTTAAAAACATCACAATAGTTTTATCATTTTAAGTTTTCCACTCATATTTGTGAATATTTATATATTTTGTTTATAGTCACGAACCTACTATTAATATTAGCTAGTTTTACCTGTTTATGCAAGGAAATGATCCAGCAGAACAACTTCGGTTCAATCCCAAAATTGAAAGAACTACATGTAAGATCATAAAGGAAAAGTTGAAAGCTAGATTTATAGATCTATAAGAGTCTTCTATTTCAAAAATAAAAATAAACATAGCTGACATAAATAACAATAATCACAACAACAATAACAACAATGGAAACAATATTGATGGCATGCCATGCTACAAAAGTCCATGACGTCTTGAAGACATAACTAGACAAAAAAGGGATGTCCGTTAGACAAAAATGAAAATGGGATTTTTACAAATTATGTATGTTTACATTTTGAAGACTCGTACACTCACCTTTCAAAGTTTTATGAGATTGCTGAGACGCTAGGAGCCTTAGAAAATTAAGAGGAAATAGTATTCTAGAGATTTTTGCCACGTGCACTAATTAGGAAAACAAAGGAGTTGTATCTAGACCTACCAACATCGACATTGACAAATTGGGAAGCGTTGGAGCAAAAGTTCTTAAATAGGTTATTTCCTCACAATAAATTCATCGAAGAAAATACAACCATTGTGGTGTTCTCCCAATGTGCAACTGAAACACATTGTGAAGGCATATAGGAGGTATAAATCCATGTTGAGAAGATGTCTAAACCATGATTTTTATGAGCTTACATAGATCCATAACTTCTTAAATGCTCAACAACAACAACCAAAATTGTTAATAGATGCCACGGCTTGGGGTTCTCTCATGTCCAAGAGCGCAAAAGATGAAATTGCAATCCTTGAGTGAGTAACACTCAGTGGTCATCAGGGACAACATAATAGAAGCCTTACTCAAAGAAAGAGTGGTATCATTGAGTTGAATACTAATGTTGCTATTCTAGCACAAAATAAGTTATTGACGCAAACAGTGGATGAGCTGATAAAGTAGTTCTCAAAATTACCACAACAGTTGAAGGAGATGCATGAAATGCCTCAACAAAGGCAGATTGTATTTTGCAAATTTTGCAGCATAGATCATCCAACTGGATTTTCCCCCAAAAGTAAATTATCTAGGCAATCAACACAGGCATTGGCAATATCCAAACAATAACTTTCAGAGAAACAAATTCAATCAAGGATGGATATTTGAAGCTGGTCCAACCAATAGACAACCTTTTTAGCTTTATATAGAAGCACCTCGAGAGCAAGACAAAGAAAAAAAGTTGGATATTTACTTAATCAATTTATGCAGGCGTCTATAGCCAGCAAGAAAAACACTAAAGCCTACATAAAGATTATTGAGACACAAGTTGGCTAATTAGCTAAATAGTTAGCTGATATCCCAAACAACATATTCAATGTTAAAACCCTGACAAATCCAAATGAGCATTGTATTGTGGTTAAGGATGATCATAACATTGTTGTTGAAGCTATGGAAGAGGAAGCAAAAGAAGGACCAAATGAAGAAGAATCGCAAGAGGAAAACTATGAAACCATCCAACAAACTCTACCCTAGAAGAAAATAACCCTTGGAGTATTCATATTACATGTCTCTATAGGTAATATGGAAGTTGGAAATGAACTTGTTGACATGGGTGTATGTGTAAACATAATACCATTATCGGTGGTAAAAAAGAATGAGGTACCTCAAAAGTGATCCAACTACGAAAACACTACATATGGGAAACAAATCCTAAAGGATGCCACTTAGAATTATTAAATACATATTGATCAATATTGACAATTTTACATTTCTTGTAGTCGTAGATCTCATGGAGACGTTGAGGCAAACCCAAATATACCTATCATTCTAGGACGACCATTCATGAAGACCGTAAAGATGTGGGTGGACATTGATAAAGGTCAAATAAAGGTCATAATAAAATACCATGAGGTATGTTTTAAAGTAATAGGTTATACGTGATACTAACCATCGTCGAACTATTGACGTTAAAAAATTGCTTTTTGAGAGTCAATCCAACAAATTTTTATAGTTTTTCTTAAGTAGTCTTTTATATTTTTCAAAAGATGGCTCGCTAAGCGCTTTGTGGCAATGCCAGTTCTTGCCTAGCGCGCCTAGAGAAAATTTGATTGCATGACTTTTGGGAAATTCAAATCAGAGTTAAAAGCACCTACTCCAATCATTTTTATCACTCTAATAAACTCTCTCACTAACAAAAAAAACCCTATCACATAGTAGAAACAATCATCCAAAGGGTAAAACTTCAAATTTTAACTTTTAATCCAGTTTAGAGATTGCTCAGGTATGTTATTTTTGGTCGTTATGCTTAAAATCTTCTACATTATGAAATTTCTTGCGGACACACTATTTTCTCTAATTTAAGAATGACTTTGGGTAACTTTATTGTTTCATGATCTTGACATAAGATATAGGAAATTTTCTTGCATTAACACTGAGGATATGTTGTGTTAGGAACTTTTATGGACTGCATGTAGGCTTTAACTATTAAGAAAAACTGGTTGCATAATAAAGAAACATAATCAAATAAATTTTAACCTAGATTTCCATATGTCTTGCTGAAACAACGTACAAATATAAATTTGCAAATATGTTAATTTTGCCATATTACTTAATAAAATACATTCAATGATTTTGTTTGTTAATTGTTACATATAGCTTATGGAATACCTATAACCGGAAGTAAGAGACAGTTCTGACATAGGATCATCTACCATACCTTATGGTAAGCACAGGTTTAGAAGCCACGTTCATGAACAATTCTATACTGAGTTTGAAAGTCGTAACTTGGTACAGGAAAAGACAATTGAGTTAGAAGATCTAGGGAGTACTCGAATGTGATTTAGGAAATAAACACCAGAGGTTAGGATGTTCTAGCACTACCTCCCAAGCATATTAACCTTGAAATTAATAGGGATTTCCATGTTAATGCCAAACCTACAAAGGATGCACAACTGGATAAGGTAGCTTAGGTTTGGGGATGACGAGTCCAATTTGACAGAGACGCCATACATGCTTACATAAAAGATCATTATGTGGCAAACTCAAGGAGGTTAAACCCTTTTTCAATTCAGGTATCCAAAGGTAATTTGAACTATGATGATATTGCTGCCGATATTTGCAAAGCGGGAAAAAGTTATGAGTTGGGACGAGATGGGCACCCTATCCACTGCAAGAGACACAACCTGACTATCCAAGCCCAAATCTGGATGACCTTCCTTCTTCACAATGTTACTCCTACTATCCAATCTTCATCTGTGACCTTACAAACTACACAACTAATATGGTATATTTCGAGAGTCAAATAAACCGACATTGAAAGGGTAATCTCCAACAAAATATAGGAGATTATAGATTCACCAAAAAGACATGCCCTTGGATTTTTAGGACTGATCATGGCATTATGCAGATAATTCAATTTAGATTTCCATAACAACCATCATATCCGTCAGATGCTAAAATTTGATAATGCCTTTGTTTATAGTAATTGTACATGTCGTGGAGAAAGGATGCCTCCACCAACGCAAGAACCTCCTACAACAAAAACTGAGCACCAACAAGAATATACAAACTTTTGTGGCATGGATCCTACTTTAAGAGCTTGTTTTTTATATGGTTGGGATGTCACTGAAGCATACCAAAAAGGTATGCTATATATTATTGAATCATTGAATAAGTTGAAATTAAGGATGCTGGAACCACATGCTCTAAATGAGCATATACATATTCAAGAAGATTTCATCAACTACCTGCAATAGCCTACAAATGAGCCAATTTACTCTGAGTGGGGAAGTGGTGATGCTAGTGTAAGTGGAGCATGAGAGGGGCCTGCTAATGAATAATAAGGAGAGGAAGGTGAAGAAGAGGATAATGATAAAGAAGAGGAGCATGATGAAGAAAGGGCTAGAGAAATTGATGACTAGATTAGTGTTGCAGTTTGCTACATGGACTTGAGTGTGTTGGTCATTTTGTAATAAGTACACGAGCACACCCAAAATTCCAACTTTATTTGAGTATTTTAATGATGAATGCCTTTCTCCTTTCAATTATGATGTGTATATAATGAAAAAATTGAACAAGAAAAATAAGTACATGATTGTAGCAACAGAATCGTTAGGAGAACCATTGAGTGTGCGTAGTGCATTATGCTGCAAATATGGGCTAGGCGGGGATTCTTGAGCTAAACGAGAAATACCCATAAAAGACATCCTTTGTTTGTTTTCTGAGGGCAATCAAATATTTTTTGTAGGGGTTGGAATTCAAGGGATGACCAAAATCCTATACCTGTGAAATTTAAATGGTTTCATGGTTAATACCTGTTCAATTTTTGAAAATTTGCTTTTAAAGGTTTGTCTACATATGGTTTAAATGATGATATAAAAAGTAAAAATGCATGGGAATCACAAAAGTTGGGTTACTGAAAAACTTCAAGAACAAATGACATGAAAAATATTTTTTCTTTTAAAATGCTTCATTCATGATCAATGTTTGACTATATGTGAATTATAGCATGACTAGTTGCTTGCAAAAAGTTTTATTTTACTATTGTCTAGTGAAAACATGTCAATGTGAGTCAAGAATATTAAGCCTACCAAATTGAGATGTGAGCAACCTTGTGTTTTATATAAATAATGAGAGCGGACATGGTAGATAACTATGTGGATTTTGCATAAGTTTTACTAATACCTGGTAGATTTGAAGTCATGGATAGTGAAAACTACTTGACCAAAAAGATTACAACCATTAAAATGAAAATTTTTATTCTTTAAACATTACAACCATTAACTAATTTTAAAAGAAAAACAAAGTTCACCACCTTGGTGCCGCATTTGCAGAACTGGATGAGCCATTTTTTATTTGGACAATCCTTATTCCAATGCCAAGTCTGTTTGAAACTATAACACTCATTTGTGTTTCAGTTCTTGGATTTAGACCTCTTCTTTTCAGAACCTGGTTTACCCTTGATCTACCCACGACTTGAACCCATTCATATACATGTTGTCTCCTTGAGTTCCTTCCTCTATACTTTGTCTCCTTTGAGAATGAGACAAAAGTGTAGCAATGTTCACACAAAGACTGATATTGTTTATCCCATAGGTATGAGTAGTCACAAAGTGGTCATAAAAACATGGTAACAAACACAACAAGATAAATTTCTTATCTTCATCATTAATATTCACCCCAAGTCTCACCAGGCCGTGATTGTGTTAATGAAGATATTAACACGTTGTTGTAAATAAGATTCTTCATGTATCTTAATTAAGACTAATATTCGTTGATTTACGAATGTTCATCAGCGTCTTTGACATATATTTACTCTCTAATTTAATTTGTCTCAAACCTCCTTTGTCATCGTTAGGTTCAAGATATGATACATCATCTCATTTGAAACACTTAAAAGAATCAATTGTGTGCTCTTCTACTTCATCTTTGTCTAATCGTAATCCTCCATGTCGGTCGGTTTTGTCTCACACAGCGTGTTATGTAAACTTTGTTGATCCAGCCTGGGGGTCCGGACAACCAGGCCCACGGTCCAGAGCCTCAAAAAATAAGGGCCCCAAAATTAGTTTTATAAATTTAAAATTTGAAATAAATAAACAAATATTAGTTGCTTAACTTAATTTGTAATGTAAACTACGTAGTGTAGTGGTAAAGAAGTTTTTGACTCAAAGATCAATGGTTCGATCTATGATGTCTACACTTTTACTATTTAAATGTATTATTTTATAAATAAAAAATCCAAAATGTGATATTATTTCTCTACCTTCCTTTTATTGGGGCCAATTTTTAAAATTGGCGCAGGGCCTCCAAATTGTCAGGGATGACGCTAGATCTAACATATCCTTAACCCTCATTTGATATAATCTAAATTTATTCATCTCTTTGAACATTGATACCAATTATTAGAACCAATGTTTTAAAAACATAATTGAACTGGTCGTTCGAACTGGTTGAACTGGGAACAAAGAGGTCACCGGTTTGGTCTAATTGATGGATCGGGTAAGCTACTGAACCAGTGAGAACTGGACAAAACCAGTAAAATCGGCAAAACATAGGTGTTATGTTATTTAATCTGATATTTTGAATTTTTAAAATTTTGTTGGTGTTATGTTATTTAATCCAATTTAGCAGTTTAATCCAATTTAGCAGTTTAACACCTTTAGAATTGTTTATTCAACCGAGTTAATAACTATATATTTTTATTTATGTTATTTACTAGGGCTACAGTGTTACAAATAATATATATATAATATTACGATTCAATTTACTGTAATACCTCTAAATCGGGGTGTAAAGGCAACTGCCCCACACTCTATCACCTACCTACAAAAAATAATTGACATAAGACACATTTAGAATTTTCACATATTGTGCTCTTTTTATCTTAATATGAGTCATGCTTAGCTAAAAATATTTGAGGTGTTTTCATGAAGTATGTTACATAAACTTGATGACATAAATAAAATCTTTTACTATTATTCTTATTGAATGTTTGATTTACCTTTTGAAAGATTCAAAAGCAATTCTAAAGGTGTAAAATTGATTTTGGAATGATTTTGAGGTATTTTGTTTTATTAAAGTAGAATTGATTCTGTCTTTAGAATTTGTTCTACTTGAAGATAGAATTTGTATTTTTTGAGTTTAAATGTGATTTCTACATTGAAATTTAGTGTGTTTGGATTGGAGGTGGGCAGAATTGATTTTGACATAATTGAGTTTGGTAGAATTGATTTTAATAGAATTGAGTTTAATAAAATTGATTTAAGTTTGAATATATTTTTGTAAAAGTGAGTTGAACAGCAAATGTTAGTGTAAAAATCATGTTTAAACTCCGAGGCTGCAAATTTTAATTTCAAGTAGAATCAATTTTACTTTAGAAAAACCAAACACCTCAAAATCACTCTAGAATTATACCTCTAGAATTGTTTTTTAAATCTTTCAAAAATCAAACCAAACATTATTCACACATAAACCACTTTACCTTTAATTCACTTATAACTAAAATCATTTTCACATAATCAATTTATTCAACATCAATTTTTTTCACAACATAATCAAATATACCCCTAGTTTTTTTTATCATCTTCTATCTAAATCAATTTCTATGAATTCGAAAAATAATCTTGTCAACTTATTTGTTCGTCATAGTCATTTCGTGACATTAACATTTTTATTGTAATAGAGTTAAATATATGTTGCTTATTGTATTTACCATCATAGTGACAATGATTAAGATTGCTTTTTATGATTGTTTAAATATAATGTGGTAATTAGAAAAAAAACAACTCATACAACTAAAATTCATTTTTATTATTTTTGCCATTCTTTAATTTTATGTTTTTTGTTTAAGTTTCTTTTATTTCTTTTACTAGCTAGGTCACAAGTAGGGATGACAACGAGTCGGGTCAGTGCGGATTTGACACTATCCAAACCCGCATTCGAACCCAAACCCAAACTTAAATGTTGTTCGGGTGGCAAAATAACACTCACGCCCACATCCGTTGGGTTCGGTTTTTTTCAACCAAACCCGAACCCGCAACAAATATATATATATATATATATATATATATATATATATATATATATATATAAGCGGTGTAATTTTGGGTTTCGGGTGCGGGTTTCACACTACCCAAACCCGCACCCAAAACATCGGGTGGTACCTGAACCAAGTCAACTCGGGTTTTCATTCGTTGATTCGGGTTTGGGTCTGCTTGCCATCCCTAGTCACTAAGTTTTTTTTTTCAAATAGTGGTGTAATAGTATTTTTTTGCTTAATACATGTTTAGTTTCTTGATTTAATTTAATGTTCCGCTTTAATCCTTTAACTAAAAAATGTTATAAGATAGTCTCTTAACTTCACTTCTATTGTATTTTTTTGTCTCTTATGCCAATTTATGACCAAAAAAATTAAGTTATGGTGACGTGGAAACAACAAAGCTCAAAGTTCAAATGTGACGCAACATTTGTACTATAAAGTAGGATTTCCCCTTAAGTTTTTTCAGAAGGTGAACAACGTTAATCTAAGAAACTAAAGTGAAAATCCTACTTTATAATACAAATGTTGAGACACATTTGAACATTGAGTCTTGTTATATATCTACGTCACCAAAACTTAATGTTTTTTGTCAAAATTTGACGGAAGAGACCAAATAAAATAATGAAAGTGAAGTTAAGGGATTAAAGCGAAATATTAAATTAAATTAAGGGACTATGGGATAGTCGCGGAATCATTAATTTCAACCTTATTATGTTTTTTTTTTATATTTGAAGGAATTAGAATTGATTTTAAATATGTAAAATTATTTTTGATTTAAATATAATTGAGTCAAAATCATATAACTTGAAAAATTCAAAAAAAAAAATTATGAAAAATTATTTAAAATAACTTCAAATTTAAATAATTTTATGACATTTTAATATTCAAAATTAATCATAGTAAAATGATTAAATATTTAAAATAATATTTTATGCAAATTATTTAAACGAATTTTAAAAAAAAATGTAAATCTTTCTTTTATAAAAAAAAAGTATGTAACATCATAAAAGTCATTTCAAAAAACTGAAACATACATGTAGTTTATTTTATCTCTAAAATTAATTTGATATTGAATATAAAATGTATAGATTTCAAATTAAAACTTAATTTTCATACTAAAATTTATTATTTATTCAAGTCACTTTTTATTGACTTTTTAAAATGTTAAAATTAATTTTAAAGATACATAATTTATATTTAATTATAATTTTAAGATATCTTTCATTAGATTTGATTATAATTTATATTTAATTTTTTTCTTTTGATTCAAAACATAATTTTTAGATTTGAATTTAATGTCAACTCATTTATAAAAATATATATCTAAACATAAATTATTTTATATTCAATTTAACTATATCTAATTTAACAAAATTAATATTTACAAAGTTTTTTTTCAATATAAATCATTATTCTTCAATTTTAATCAAACTAATTTTATAAAATTATAATATTTACAAAATTAATAATTTGCCACCGGATAATCAATTAGAACCTCATGTGTTTTTCATAACTATTGCTTCTCTTTTTAGTTGGGCATCACATATTCTTCCCTCATGTCCCATATCACCCCACTTGCACCTAACATAAGGACTTCACAAATATTACCTTTGAGGGTGATTTGTTCTCTTGTGGTGCAGGTTGGTGGAAAATCCTCGTCAAAATTTGTTGACATCATATGTCTTGTATTGCCTCATTTTGTTGTCTCTTTCAAAATTTTGTGCTTGGAAAATACCTTGTACTGCAAGCTCATGTATTGTCATTACTTATCCTTTATTCTGGCTATAATGCATTTACCAATTCTATATCAAGGTGATCGATGACAGATATTTTAACTTTTTTCTCTAGCGATAAAAAATGTTGTGTTCATAACTTTAAGGTACAATAACAAGTTATTTTCACAATGTTCTTTTATTGGAAAAATCTTTAAACATTACCTTAATAATGAATCTTAGAATATAGTAGATTAAATGTTCTCGCACTACTACGGAAAAGTGATATCATAATGGTTGGAGAAGTTTTACTACAACGAGTGATTAACTGTTATGATGTAAGGTGTGATTGTATGTACGATGCTTTTTATTACAGTTGTGCGGTCGTTGTAATAAACTAGATAGTGGACTATCTATCACAACATTTAACTTAAACAACCGTTGTCATAAATATAGGCTTGTGGGTTCAATACTCAGCGGCAACCAAAATCAAAAGGCTTAGGTTAATTGATTTTTGTTTGAGGACAAACAAGTTTAAGTTGGGGAGAGTTTGATAAGTGTCAAATTGTAGTTATTTTTGTATATAGTTTTGCGGCACTTATCTACTTTTTTTCCTCAACTTGTGTGTGAATGCGTACGCTTTCTTTATATTTGTACATATTGTGTATTATTCGAGTTTTCGATTCATTTATGTACCGTTTGACCATTTTTCATTCATTTTATAGGTATTGACTCGAGCAATAAAGTGTTGAAGACACGACTTCAAATATGCATTTTTAGTAGAAAATTATGTTTGAGACCGCTAAGCCTAGTCCCTAGCGTGCTACCACTTTTCTAGCAGAGGCAAAGCTGTTTTTGTAAGCCCGATATTTTCTACGGGAGGTTTAGTGTGTAAAAATAAAGGCAGCACACTAAGCACGATGAGCCCGCTTAGCACGACTACGTAAATTTATTTATATCTTTCTCATTTCAGCTTAGTTAGGGTTAATGGTTTTTGGGTTTTTTTTGTCCCAATTCCATTCCATGTAATCTTTGGATAGATTAATTTATAAAATAACACTGAGCCTTGCATTTGGATGATCGGAGGTGGATTCTTCACCAATCGGAGCTGACAACCCATGAGATGTTTGGTTTATTTCTCTTCCTCTTTGTGTATTTATCTTTTGTTGGGTTTTGTTTGTATATTTACTCTGAAAATATGTATATTTATTTATTTATCATGGTGTTGTATACAACTTTACAAATCAATCTTGATGCTTTCCTTGATCTTTTGCATTTATGTTTGGATTTGTGTTGTTGTAGAAATAGACATCACAAGTCTTGATTAGGGAAGGAAAACTGTAAGTTTCTAAATTCTAGATATAGATTTAAAGCTAACAATCACTTGTGTATCGAAGCTTAATGCTTCTGTGTTTGAGTTTCGCGCGAGACATCACCGACGCGAGAAATGGACACTGATGTGAGAGATACATGATGATTTTGATGAGTAATATAGATTGAGTGCAATTGAATGATAGTTTTAAGTTTATGATGAGTAGTGTATATCCGTGCCTGATAAGTATTTCTCTCTGAAGAATGTATTCATTTTCCTGATTTTACTTTTTACTTTTAGTTCATTTAAACCCGGGTTCAAAAACGAGGAAACTGTTGAATAACATTCTTTCCCTCGCACTATTCTCTGTGGACACGATAAACCCAAAAAAAATATTTCCAAATCTTTTGCTTGCCGCTTTACTGCGTCCGCACCACCTAACGAAAAGTAATTTATTTTGTGAGTGAGCGAGAATTTGTTCAACCCTTTGACCCTTAGTGTTAGGATCCATTTTGGTGTTGAACTATGAACTTGTGCATGCGTTAGTAGTTCATCATGGATTCTAATTCTGTTTCTAAAGCACTTGATCCATCAACCATATTATGGTTGAAACATTTCCTTGCCTTAGAAAGTTGGGGAGCATTCATGTCACGGTGTTTAATTGTATTCAAGTTGAGGAGAATAGAGATTGGTTGCTTAAAGGTTGGTTGCTAAGAGGTTGAAAAAAATAAAGTGGTTAGAAAGAAAAAAAAAAGTGAAAAAAAGTGAAAAATAAAAGAAGGAGAAAAGAAAAAGAAAGAAAAATAATAATAATAATAATAATAATAATAATAATAGTAATAATAATAATAATAATAATAATAATAATAATAATAATAATAATAATAATAATAATAATATCAAGGTTGTAGCAAATGAGAAAAAAAGAAAAGGGTGAATAATTTTTGATTGCTTGAAAATGTGGGAAGTGATCGCTCTATTAGGTTTAGGCAATTTTGTTTCAATGGCCTTGAGATGTGACCCTTCTTTGTTAACTCAAGCCACATTACAACCCTTGAAAGTCCTTATGATTTATGTTTTTATGCTTTCAACATAAGTTTTTTTAGATGAATGCATAATTTAATTGGATGTTAGCAAGACTATAATTTATTGTTTCTAGTATTTAGTAGTAGAATATTTGATTTGTGTGTTATTATGTAGAAAAGTGTTGGATCAAGCCTAAAAGAAGAAGGCACAAGCAATGGAAGAGAAGTTTGTCCTGTCAAATCTGCCAGGCAAAATTTTGGTCGCCAAGTGAATTCTACCAATTTCTCCAATCGAATTCGGGGGGTTGTAAGTGCCAAGAGGTCGTCAGGAAAATCTAGAGCAAGGAAAAGTCAGTGGAAAATCCTATCATATCTTCCAAGCGAATCTAGGGCATTTTAAGCGCTAGGAGAAATTTATGGTCACCAGGAAAATTTGGATATTTTCCCCGATGAAAAGTAACATTTCGTTGGGCAAATATTTTAGGCGCCATGAGAATTTGTCTAAACAAAATTTGTATATATAGTGAAAAATCAGATTTTGTTGAGAACTTTGGGGTTTTTAGGGTTCTGCTGACCTAGAACCATTTTGGGAGTGGGAGATCCTTGGAAAACAATAAGAAAGGGTGTATCTTGAAGAATTGGATTTGGGGTTTGCATCAATCGGTGGGGAATCGTGATCGATGTTTGTTCTTCTCCATTTTTCACTTTGTATTAAGTTACCGTGAGTAGCTTAATTCCTTTTCTTGGTAAGATTGGAAGTATTTCACCATAGTAGTATGTATTTCTTTTAAGCTTTGTATTGTGAACTTAGTTTTGAATCAATATAGATGTTAATATTTGTTTTCATCTTATATCATGGTTTAATCTGTGTTGATAAATATATTTCAAACTATTGATCTAAGATTAGTCATCTATCGATGCCCAAAATCTAGACATAGATTTGGGAGTTGATATTCACTTTATGACAAATCTTCATGTTTGTGTGTTGTTAAATGTGTTGAGACGTCTTCTATTAATCAACATGTATCATCCCACAACGTTGCTCTAGACATAGATTGTGTTGACGAGTGATATATAATTACATAGATGAATAACTTTGTTAACATGCTAAGATTAGGATAATGCATATTGTAATAGGTTTTTATTGATCATGGTGTTATTTGTAATCTTTGCCTAATTTAATATCGAGGATATCTTTAATCCTCTATTTAAACTACTAGATTTAAATTACAGGTGAGAGTTATGGTTTAAACCTTGATCTATGATAAGCCTATGTTAGATTCTAAATGCTAGATATAACTTTAGGTTTAACATTCATAAAAGTTTTGATTCTTAATGCTGCCATATTTTTTGATAGGTTGAGACATCGTCGATTAAACAATAAGGTTGAAACCTCATCAGAAGTTTAAACATAAACTCTGTTGTGAGCGATACGTGATGATATTAATGAATATTTAGATTGTGTATAACCGATTGGTAAAATGCATATTCAATCGGTGGAAGAAATCCAATCCTCACAAGCTCTTATACATCAGATTCATTTAGCATTTGCTTGTTTTAAATTCTACAACTTTAAATTTCCAAACAATTTTCAACCATAAGTTTAAAACTATAGTGACTGTTGAATAGCATTGATATTGCACTAATCCATGTGGAAACGATAAAACAAAATACTTACTTTTGCTTGTTGTTTTACCGCAACAACAAGGTTCCAGAGTGAATTTGATGGACATTAACATTCTCATTGCACTCACTATTTGTTGTTTTCTTATAGGAAAATGATGAACTAGATTTTCTAGAAAGACCAGTTTATCCAAAAATAGAATTTTGAAGTAGATTTATGTACCATCAAAGTGAAATATCCTTCAATGTACTCGATAAAAACTTACACTTCAATGAATTTGTTTCTTTGGTGATGTCAATCTATATGTTGATTGTGACCAAGTAATTTTGGGGGCCCTTTTCCCATCAGAGGTGTTTAGGTTAAGAGTCTTGAAGTTCTGTAAAATAGAATCCTGCCAAATTTATTGACAAAAAGGTATAAGGTCCTCCAATTCTCTGCCAGGGTCCTCTTCGATGGTTCTCTCGTGTTGAATTTCTTGAACTTGCCTTTGCAAATCCTTAATTTGATGTCACAAGTTGTCCATAATGGCCTAATTTGTGGTTAAGACCTCACTCTCATTAAGACCTCACTCTCATTAGGTTAAGGGGGAATTGTCTTTACCACAACCCCATAGTGGACGCTAGATGTTCTTATTCGATAATGGTTGTGTGAGTTCTGCCAACAGTGTGTTATGATCAAAACTGGACGTGTTAATGTTTAGACTAATTAGTGGATGATTATGTTTTATGATAAATTTCCTATTTATAGAGCTGAGGGTATCTACTCTCATTTCGACAATGGCCTCTAGGTTGACCATCTTAGTTGAATAATAGTTAGTAACCCCCTCCATGATGGATAAATGGGTTGATGAGTTAACCAATATGAATATGCGTTTACTAGGGAGACCATGTGTGCTTGGATGTGTTTACAGTGATTTTTGATAAACAACCGCTAGTCTTCCAAATTGAATATTTTGGTAACTTGCATGATCGACTAGATTGATCCTAGGACATGTGTCTAAGTTTTAGTGATTATACTTACAATGGGATTCATGTTTTAATAAGGATACTTTGTTTTTAGAAATTCTAGAGACGTCTTAAATGTTATAACTATTAAGAATACAAGTTAAAAGACTTTCAACTTAAATGGATTTAAACAACTGAAATGAAAGTTTCAACTGGAAATTAAAGAGACTTGAAGATATATGAATGTTTCTAAGTAAAGATTTCGACTGAAAATAAAGGAACTTTAAAGTATGTAAATGACTTTGTATTGATAAAGTAAATAACTTTTGAAACAAAAAAGCAATGGTATTTCTTATACGTACATTCTCGGCCAATTCTTTTCTCTACGCTGGTACTTTGAGTATATTGAGTATTTTGTACAAAGTGAACACCCTGAATCCTAACATTAAGACCCCTATTTATACTAATTCAACCCTAACGATATTTATACAGAAACATGCCACATTTGATGTTTGCATGATCCTTTTGAATAATAGAGTTCCACGCGTCTTCGACGAATGACTTGTTCAATTTGAATTCAAATTCTTTCTCTTTGTGAGCGCCAAGTCTTCGACGCGTTGTATACAAATGACTTCAATTTTTAAATCTTGTCAACGGATACAACTATTTGATCCTAATAATTTGGACTTTTGTCCCATCTTATCCAATCGAAGCCCAAAGCACAAAAATACTTTGTTTTATTCTTCGACCCAGCTACTGTCGAAATTATCAGTTAACAGGATAATGGATTGTGGAATTCGAAACTTGACTATAAAATTACACATGGTTAGAATCGAATTCATATTCTTGTCTTTATGTTAGTCCACAACCTACAAACATGAGATCTTAAAGAAGAAATATTTAAAAATATTATGTCGGTCCACTCTTCATAATTTACATCTCAATTTCTTGAGGAATTAACCTGCCCCCCCCCCCCCCCCCCCCCCATTTTACCTAGTCCCCCCCACCCAAAAAATAAAAAGAACAAAATACCCAAACCAAAAGATCCACCATTTCAAAAAATCTACAAGACAGTACCAAAAATTTACAATCTCTGGGGCGATACCGGAAATTTTGAGGAGACTACTAGAAATTTCGTGAAACAGTAAGTATTTCCGATAGAAATTACTATAAATTTCTAAATTTCTGGTACTTTTAGAGGATTTAGTACCGGAAATTTTAAATTTTCTGGTTGTTTTTAGAGGATTTTGTACCGTAAGTTTGAAAATTTCCAATAGTTTAAAGCATACCGGAAAATTCAAAATTTCCAATAGTACATATTTTTTTGGAAAATGTCAAAAATTTTGAAAATTCCGGTAGCTCAATGTTTTACTTTATTTTTGCCTTATTTATTTCTTTCAGTGAGGACTAGAGGTAAAGACGTTTCTGTTGGAAGAATACTCACTGATAGGGCAGAGGCTCAGGCAGGAGGGATGGGGCAGAGGCTTCCCAGCTACGGGATGGAAGACATCCTCTGACCGGTTCTCACCAGAAACGGTTGGCCGTGCAGACGCAGTACCGCACACCAAGACACCAGACTGCTTGAGTTCCTACTGCAGAGGAGGCGCCTGTGGAGGAGCCAACTGTGATTGTGCACGTGGAGGAGGCAGTTGTGGCTGTTACGACTGTGGAAGAGCTAGTTGTAGAGGTACCAGCTATGGAGGAGGTAGCTGTGGTGGTGCCCGATACGGAGGAGCAGGTACCCGCTGTAAAGGTAGTTGTTTAGGAGGCTCCTACGACGGTTTAATAAGGTGTCTCTTACTGATACAAATGCCACGACACATGCGTCTACAGAGCCATCAATTCGCACTGATGGAGCTTATCTAGGAGGACCTACTGACAGGTCTGTGCTCATAGGATATGGTGACCATGTCGCATTCCGTATATGGCAGGGCGAGGTATACGTGTTATATTTTTTATTGCAAAATATTTATTATTGATTATGTTGGCTCGATTGTCTATCTGAAAGATTATTGATTATTTTTTTAATTATGTTTCTCACAGGAGTGTCTGACGCTGAAGGTCGCCTCCCATGGCTCGAAGGTGAAGAAATTCCCAGAGGGGCAGATGCCTGCTAGATTTTGCAGAGTGTCCACTTACCATGCTGGGCGCCTCCCTCCTGTCAACTTTTGTTCAACAGTTTAACCATGAGACATCATCCTTTCATCTTCCATTTAGGGAGATGACTATCTCATTGATGATGTCTCATTTTTTTTTCATATTCCCATTGATGGTACATTCTTCATCGCTCCCCATATTAACCAGACGACGCTGGCACAGGTTGTACAGGATTTGTAGGTAGATGAGGGTGTGGTTCTCGAGGAGTTTACCACTAATAGAGGATTCTACCTTAGGATGTATTGGCTGAAGGGTAGATACGAGGAGCTTGTGGCAGCGAAGAGGTATGAGGCTGCCGCTAGAGCGTACATGCTACATCTGATGGCATGTACTCTCTTTGCAGAAAAGTCTGGAGCTTATATAGATGCTCATAATCTTTTGTTATTCAGTAGCCTGAACACTCCAAATTTGGTTTGGGGAGTGGCGACGTTTGACTATGGTATACATAACCCTTGGAGTTGCTTCCCAGCCTGATACCAGACAGCTAGCTGGTTACTATAGCCTATCACAAGTATACTAACATTTTTTTTTGATTTTTACGTTGTTACTTGAGCCTATCTGTTGGAAGTCATATTAATATTTTTTATTTGTTCAGTGCTGGATATACGAGCATTTCTCCAGCATCTGTGATAGGAGACTGTGACGTGTCCCTACGAGTGCTCCATTGGCGATGAGATGAAAGGGCAGGCAGACGGTTCGGGCTGGTGTTATGGAGTACACGAGGAGGCTTAATATGTTGAGATTAGATGATGTCATTTGGACACCATATACGGTGCACTGTCTCCATCGCCCATTTGACGACTCATCATTGTATTTAGGGTATATGAGGTGGGAGAACCGCGTGGCTAGACACCTCTCTGAGAGGTGTTTCTGACAGTTTGGTTTTGTTCAAGGCATCCCTCGTCCAGTACTTGAGGCTCCAGATGGTGGGATTGACAGATAGTTTCTGATTCACATCATCAACTCTGCCCGTGAAATTAGAGTCAACGCAGTTTTGGTACAATATCCTTCATAATGCGATGATGGTTACTTGGAGTGTTATCGCAGTATATCACACCCTTGCCTCATTCCACCGACTGCAGGGTCTTTTGATGTTCTGGTGCCTTTTGGTGTTAGGGTTTCAGTTGCTAAGGTAAGGGGTAACGACGTGCGTCCACCACCACCACCTCCACCTCCCGTCGGGAACCAGGATAGCCGCCTCCAGTTGATTGTTGTTCTTGTAGATAATCTCACGGGTTTGGTAAACCTGTATGGTGAGGTGTTTATAGGTTTATCTAGGTGTGGTGGTCGTTTTCTTTACCTCCCCGTTTCACTTGGGAGGACGGCACGCTAAACCCTTCACGCGAAATTTGGAAGGAGAATGCGCCCGTGGTGGGATGAATTTTGTTTCAGTTCTTCCTACGATATCACACGAACTTTCTTATTTGTCCTACGAGTAGGAAAGGGGAAAAAAGATCTCAACTAAACCCTAGGAGTTTGCTAAGTGTGGGGATTTCACCTAGACTAGAAATTCTGGAGTCCGGGAGGTCGGTTATACATAGGGAAGTGTTTAAACACCCTACATATCTGTAGTACTCTACAGGAACCTTCTCTGTGTCATTGTGTTTGTGTTTATTGCTAATGATTGGGAAAGTTTCTCCTTTGTGTTAGGAGAAGGAATTGAATTGATTTGAAAAGACAGACAGACAGACAAACTGACTATTTTTGGTACTTTATTAGCTCGCTGAGATTCCTTGTGAACCTCATGCCTACATATCCCTAGTGGAAGTCAGAGCTTAATGTAGTTCGGGGAACTAACTAGGGAAATTAATTGTTTTTGGTGCCTTGCTTGAAGCTCAAGGTTGAAGCTTGGAATTAAATCTCTGTTTACAGTAAAGAGACATGAAATTATCTCTACAGAGAGGTATTTGTACTATTCTACCACAAACATTTGAAGAGTGACAGAATAACTGAATTCATTTCATTCAAGAGGGGGACCTTACTTGTGTATGTGCAAGTATACCAGTCAAATGCCTCTTAAATGAAAGAAGGATGCTCATCCAAATTAGGGAAAGTTACCACATGTCTGGGTTTTACTGCCAGCTCATGCCTTTCAAAATCCTAAATGGGAGACTTGATTAAAATTGAAATGAAATGTTTGTTTGTTTGAATGTGGTAGAGTAGTAAAAATATCTCTCTATAGAGATAAGCTATGTCTATCTACTGTATAAAAGATTTGACTTTAGCTGGCTTGTATGAGGCCCAAGCTTGAGGCTTTTGATTGATTAAATATTATTGACTCTGGGAGATGGCTCCACTGGGGGTTAATTACAGGGTATTTTTGTGTTCTGTACAAAGCCCAGAATTGAGGCTGACTCTACTTAGGGAGACTCTATTTGTGTGCCTTGTACAAAGCCCAAGGTTGTGGCTAACTGTTGAGGATAATTGAATGAATGACTCTATTTTATGTGCCTTGTACAAAGCCCAAGGTTGTGGCTAACTCTAGCTAGGGAAAACATTATTTTCTGCCTTGTACAAAGCCCAAGGTTGTGGCGGACTCTTAAATGAATTAAGTATGGATGACTATATGGGGAAAGATCCTAAGTGTTAGGAATCTTTGACACATGAAAGATATGGTTTATCTGCCTTGTACAAAGCCCAAGGTTGTGGCTACTGAATAATGAAGAACTCACTGGGGAGACTCTATTATCTGCCTTGTACAATGCCCAAGGTTGAGGCTGACTCTTGACAGGGGAGTTTTATTGTTTGGGTGCCTTGTATGAAGCCCAAGGTTGAGGCTAACTGTTTTTGTTGGTTTTGACTCTACTGAGGAGATTTTATTTATTAAAAGGACTGTTTTTCTTTGGAAGCTAACCCTTTCCAGGGATTTTGACTCAGCTGGTGAATTTGTCTGTTAAAATACTGACTTTATCATGTTTTTTGGAGGCTGACCCTTTCCAGGGATTTTGACTCTTTTGGGGAAATTATCTCCTAAGAGAACGAAATTATTTATTAATTGACTTTGGAGGCTATCCCTTTCCAGGGGTTTTATTGAAATGAAGGAATGTATGGAAGCTAACCCTTTCCAGGGATTTTGACTCTTTTAGACAGATGTTGGAGGCTAACCCTTTCCAGGGGTTTTTATTGAAATGATTTGGGTAGCTCTCCATTAATTATTAAAGGATGAAAGGATTGGCAGAAAGATTATCTAGTGGAGACTTCTTGTTTAAAGCCCAAGATGAAGGCTGACTCAATGCTGAGGATGACCAAAACATGGATCCTAGACTCTGCTAAGGAAGATTGATGAAGATAAGGGTGACAGAGACTGTCCATGTCTCTCATTCCAAAAGGTGTACTCAATGCAAAATTGAGACAAACTTAGCTTGTTTAAAGTATGGTTTAAATTGGAAGAAACTCACCAGGGTAGGCTAAAAGGTGACTAAAGACCTGTTCCTATGTTTATAAGAAACCTGATGGGTCCTTGTATACAAGCTCAAGAGGAAGCTGAAAATGCTTTTAAGAAGCCTGTGGGTCCTTGTACAAAGCCCAAGAGGAGGCTAATCGAGGGTCTTTGTTATAGCACAAGAGAAAGCTATGTAGTTTTGAACTTATTTTGGCTCTAAGCAAATGGGTAAGAGGTTTCACCGGGAATAATTCCTCTTTGGGTGGATGTGTCCTATTATTTGGATTCTAAGGTTTTTGCCAAGATGTTTCACCGGGAATAATTCATCTTGGGGGTTTGAACTACAGATATCTAATTAGGAAAGAGCCTTCACCGGGAAGACATTCTCAATCCTAGGCCATATTCCTATAATATATATATAGTTTAACTGTCCTAGGGTTTACACTCAAACGCAGTTCTAAACTAATATATGCACAGTTTATATTTGACAGTAATTTAAATAAAGACTGTAAATTGAAAGCTTGTAAAGCCTAACCTGGATGGAGTGGAGGCCATTGAAGAAGTATGTACAGAACCTCAACAGTAATTTTTGTTGTTTTGTTGATAACAGTTGAATATATATGATAAACAGTTAATGGTTTTTGAAAACAGAAGAAGTGAAGATGGACAAAGGTCACATAGGTATCTGAAGAGTTTCACCGGGAATAATGCCCTTCAAATACCAGAAGAATGTTTTTGAAAACAGAAAGAAGATTTTGAAAATACAGTTTTGAAAACAAGCTAAGAAGAGAAGGTTTTTGGGACTTACACTCTATTAGAGGCCCAGTACTTTGCAGTACTGGTGATAAAAACAGTTGGAAATGATTTGAAATGATATAAGGTTTTGTTGTTTGAAGACCTTAATCATTTGATTTAATCAGAGATTGAAAACAGTTTTGAGAATTGACAAAAGTCAACTTAATTAAAGTAAAAATAAAGATTTTTACTTAATTAAGACCTAAACAATTAGGGTTTTATCATAAAATTATTTACAAAGTGATTAGGTTAAAATAAAGTGATAATATATAATTAAAGTATTTAAGAAAACACTTAAAAACATACTATTTTAAACCTAATTAAAATTCAAGAAATAAATAATATTTTTATGATTTTTTTGACTATTCACAAAATAGATATATTAAATAATAGGTGTATGAAAAATGAAGTGAAAATGATTTATTTTGATAGGTGAATTAATTGTGTGAAGTTGTGAAGAAATTTAGTGTAAAAAGTGATAAAAAAATGGTTTTGTCACCTAGAGGGGTTGAACTCACGCCCTCCAAGTCATTGGCCAAACCTGGGCTACGCGCGCAGTTTGTTTAAGATGCACCTCCAACTTATTATATTTTCAAACAAGTGGCAAAACATTGAAAAATAAATGAAACAAAAAGTCTGGGGCGAGGGGGATTCGAACCCCAGACCTTGGGCATGAGGAGACTAAGAGCGCATGTGTGGCCACTAGGGCAAGTTGTTCAGTCGTTAATAAAACGCACACCATTCAAAATAAAATAAACTCTCCCCTGAGAATTCAAATTTTGCGCGCCACCACCATCTTCGTCTTCAACCTCAAGCTCTCCATTTTTGAGTTTCTGAACTTACTCGTTTCTCAACCATTTGCAACGATGTAAACATGAAACTTGCTCTAAATTCACTCACGATTCTAAATATGTAACTAACATGAACTATCATTAACTACATCTAACTAATTTACCAGAAATCGTGAAGAACCCTAAAATTTCAAAATTAAATTAAATGACTATACTGAAAGATAAATGGATGATGATAGAGGGTTTTCAATCCTCTGATGATGCTGAACAAGATAGAATCGAGCTATTTCACAAAGAGTACTTAAATTAAAGAGAGAGAGTTCAGAAACTTACCTCTGAAAATGGAGATCGTGAGGATGATAGAGAGCAACTGGGCTTGTATGAATGATCCCAAAAGCTTCCTTGTGGCTCAGTGATGCTAACTGAATGCTTGTAATGACCTCAAACCTCCTGAATTGTTCTATGGACCTCCCTCGATTTCAGCTTCAAGTGAACATGGAGGGTGTTGATTCTCGAGTTACAGATGAGCTGCAGCCATCTGGTTAGCTTCACTATGACCTGAGGAGTGTGTCTGGATGATTGGCTTGCCTTGAAACCTTCTGAATCACTCCATGGACCTCCAACTGCAGATGCTCCAAAGTGAGAGCAACAATGGTGTTCCTCCACCTACAGAAGTGATCCAGGTGCTTGGATCACCTCAAATGACCTCCCTTGAGATGTTAGAATGCTCACTTCCCAAAGATAAGCTCTGGTTTGAAGAAATCGATTCTTCTTGCCAAAGAACTTTGAAAAACAATGAACAAGAGAAGAGAAAGAGAAAGCAAGTAATATGGTTGCTTTGGTGTGTTTTTTGAATGAGAATGAGGCCTCTATTTATAGGCAAATGTCTCAGTACTGATTGGGAGAGTGAGCTTGCTTAGTGAAGTAAGTTTGGTTTCTTAGCCATGAAGAAATTTCAAAGAATATCCAAATGTGATCATTGCATTTTCGAGCCACCTCCCCTATCCATTGATTCTATCTGATCTTAGGGGACAATTCAGATGCAAAGTGAGCTCTAATTGGTTGGTGAGAAGATTCCTTGGGTGATTCATCAATTTGCCATAAATTCTCAAATGTAATCATTACATAATCACATGTTCTTGTTTTAGGAATCTTCTTCAATTATCATGGCATGGTGAAAATGAATGCATGGCATGTTTGCAGATGTATTATGGGTCATGTAGCATCTGTATTTGAGGTCATGTGCACAAAACTTCAAAGTTCCAAAATGATGCATGACCTATAATTTCACTTCATGAGGCCAACTTTGAACAAGCATAACTCTTAGCTCAAATTGAATTTTAAGAAGGTTGAACACAATTTGGAAAGCCCTAAACATCTACTTTAAATCATTAGTTTATGTCTTCTTCAGAATCCTTTGGGAAATTTGTGAAAAATGAGGCCAAAGTTGGAAGAAAACTAGGTTAAAACACTTAGAAAAATTTCTAAGTGTTTATGACCTAAACTTCAAAATTTCCAAAACTTCATAAATGGTTGATCTTTTGAAAAAAGTTCCCTTGTAAGATGTTGTTTTATTTGGCAAGATCTACAACTTTCATGTTGGAAGTTTTTTGAGTTGTGTAGGTGAAATTTTGAGATCTCACCATGCCTTCAAAAACCCTAATTCCCGACTTTTCGTTCCTTGATGAATTTCTTTGAATTTCTTTGGCCAAATGACTTTGACATCCATATATTGATGATATTGATCTTTGAAAGTCATTTTTTTGACCAAAAACCTTAAAAGTCAATGATGATCCTTCACAGTTGACTTTTTCCTGACAAAGTGAATTTTTGGGCTTTTGTGTAGAAATAAGATCTTCTCCCCAAATGGATGATATAAATGGATTATATGGAGGTAGTAGAGATCCTTGAATCATGTCTTGAGTTTTGGATTCATGCCCTGATCAGAAGTCAACTATCTTGGTGAATTAGGTCAAAACCCTAATTTGTCGACCATGTGAAAATAATGACTGTAGACTTTGAATTGAAGTGTGATGTCTAGTAGATCTTGTCATATGAGTTATTTGAAGATGATTGATGTCTTTGAATGACCCTCTGAGGTTTTTTAGGGTTTCCAAAATGTGATCCCTGATTTTAGTCCTTGATAGGCTCAAAACCCTAGTCTGGTGACCTGAGTAAACCTGTACTCATATGACTGGATGTCTAATCAATCATAGATGAGAAAAGTGAAGTTTTTGAGCCCCATGATTGTATTAGAGACTAATCTTTGTATTGATTGATCCTTTGCCTGAGCTTTCTTGTCTTTGAGCATCCTCGATTAGGTACCAGATGGAGAAATGACTGCTCTGGGTACTTGTCTTGACCTGATGAAAAATTCTGAAGATATGCCATCTCAGGGGGGTCAAAAATTAGGGTATGACACTAGGATATCAGACATAGCCCATGGAGGGCCTATGTAGACATATTATATTTTCTTTGTATTATATGTATATTTTGAGACACCCACTTGTTATCACCGTACTTATTTAATGCATACCATTTTTGGGGATTACATGATTTAAAGATGAACACAACATAAAACAATACCACAAACATAAATTAAAAAACACTAAACATGAAAACCTAGGTACTACCGGATTATTCTGGACGTTTCAACATCTTCATTATGTCATCGACAAATCATGTTGTCTGCGCATCCAACTCGATCAGAACTTTAGTTATCCTATGGTGAAATGACTTCCACATGGCCTTGACATCTTCTTCGGTCTTCAACTCTATCAGATTGTATTTCACACGTCCATTACTATCAATCAAATCTTCGCAAAACTCGATCTTTCTCAGCATTCTGTTATCGATCTCTGGCAATAACTCATTCAGCTTGTCTGTCAAGTTGGCGAGGGATGCGATGCCATCTGGAAGCTTAAATTCTACAAGAGGGTTCTTTCCATTGAAATAAACTTTCGTTTTGATAAGGAAAAAGGCATTTTTTTAAGATATCTTTCTATATAACATATGCTCCTATTTATACAAATGAAGATTGATTATAGACCACACAAATTGTCGGTTCAATCAGAATCCTCTAAATATGTCGGCAATATTCTGATCATTAAAAAATTCTAAATTATAAAAACTACCGAAAATTTTAGTATAACTGTAATTTCTGATATTCTATGATAAATTTGAAATTTTCAATAGTTTACAAATACCGAAAATTTCAATAATACTACCTCCGGGCTCATTTATAAGAAAAGATTCTCTTTTTAGATACATTAAATAAATAATGTATCTGGGCAACATTTTGTCCAAATACATTATTTATTCAATGTATCTAAAAAAATGAATCTCTTCTTATAAATGGAACCGGAGGAAGTACTATCGAAAATTACCTACATACCTGTGATGCTTTGATTGCATCGATGTGCTAATTTGAAATAATCTAAAATTTGTTAGAGTTTAATTTCATAACTTTTGACACCTAATAAAAAAGCTAAAAAAAGTTGTTAGGCTTCAAAGTCATGGTTCTTGTAAGATTTAAATACACTTCCCATTTTTATTTTTTATTTGAAATAAGATTTTAATTTTTTAATTTTAAAATATCGGTTTTTTATTCCTCAATTTTACATATTAGTGTAATTTTGGTTACAGTCTATATTTTTAGCCCTTAAAGATAGTAAATTTTGTATAAAAAAGTGGTGATACATGGGTCCTAAAAGTAGTTTTTGGTATGCTCTATTCACATTCAAAATGGGTGTCAAAATTCACCATTTTTTTGAGTTGAAAATCCAAACTTAGACTAAAACTAACAATGCATGAAATTGGAAGAAAAAAACCAAATATTAAAATTGAAAAATCAAAATTCTGTGTATCATGTAAAATAAATGAACAAAAAAACTATTTTTGACACTAAAAATTTTGTTTTCCTTTAATTGTGATCCTTCAGCTGAGCTACCGTGAGATTTATAGCTAATTCAAAGATGAAACCATATTCCTTAACAAAGAAAGTATTGATGATTGAGTAGGATTATCAATGAATGTTTTCATGTACGAGGATTACCAAACTAAATCACTGTGTTAGTTAAGGTTATTATGTACCATACGTGTGAGAATCGGTACATGTGTGATTAGCTGTATACATTTCTTAAATAAGGTGGGCCTGCAATGGTAAGATAACACTTTATGATTGCGTCTCTCATCTATTATTCCCTTGACTCTTCAATCAATGGAAAAAGCCATGCAAAAAGTTTCCTCTGTCTCATTAATTTTTCCATCCCTTCCCTCCAATCAAATACTAGAAATTCCAAAATATAGCAAACATGCCAAAACCTGCTGGGCAAACATAATCAATGTCATGATTTATTTTTTTAAATTGGAGATGTTCCATTGCATAATCATAGTTGGCAGGTGATTTGGCTGCGAAAGATAATAGTGGATCTGAGTTTTCAATACGGTAGAAGAGAGGCTAATTTGTAAGGTTAACACTCCAAGATTCAAGTCACTATATGAAGGAGATGAGTGAATGGAAATTGAAATTAAGTCTCTGAATTCTTCGTGTGTATTCTTTATATAATAGAGTGGTTATAGCAACTTGCTATTTGTTAGGTGTATAATATGGGGAGTCGTTAGATGTATTTTGGATTTAGATTGTTTACACTCTTCCATAAGGTAGTTCTCATGCTCCGCAAGTACTTTATACGAATTGAAATTCCCATAGAGTGGTCGAACAATGACCATTCTGATCGGCCCTGAACAATGCCTCGAAGCCCTTGCTTTTGAATGACAAAACAAGGGTTTATCGCATTTTCCTCGTCCGTCGACCATTATTTTAGCTGCTCTGTAAAATTAAGAGAAGACGCTGTTGTTTCTTGGAAATTTGCGCCCTTAATGCGCCCAATTCTTCAGTTGTCTTTACATTTGTACTATCATAATGACCATAGGAACCGAAACACTTAAGTGTTACATGTAAGTGACTTGAAGCAGTGATAGGATGTAGTCCCCTTAGTATGCTATCACACAATTCTTAAAGAGTCACTTTCTCATTTCCTTGAGGTGTATTTCTTGTTTCAATGTTATTTCCTTTCTTTCGACATTTTCCTTCCCCTATGCTAGAAGAAAATCATATTCATCATGAGTCAAAAGTAAAATATATATATATATATATATATATGTGCTTTCTGGGAGGATCCAGTCTATTCTTCAATAATTCATGTCTTTGCTCGAGTTGGTAGTCTTGATGGATCCTTTATGGATGTAGGGTGTCTTGACCCCTAGTGAAAATAAAATAATTTGTAGTAGATATGTTGATTGTGCCACCCCTTTCCATGAGTGTGTTTTATTAATCTTGGGTCTCCGACTGCCCTTCAATGGCTTCATAAGGAAGTTCTTAAACATATGATGGTTTCTTTATCGCAACTTCACCCTACGAGTTAGGCGTATGTAAAAATCTTGTAGTATTGGTGTGAATATTTAAATGAGATACCTTTTTACCCTTTTCTTCCACCTCTTCAAATTTCAACGCGGTCCTGTGACTCAGGTACGAGGTCGCAGTTTGGTTAACCATATGCCAACCGTCCGCGGATTTGGGGATTTTTCAAAGAACTTGAAGCGATTCGAAGACCGATTCTTCCTGGCTATCCCTCTCAGCCTGGAGGCTCATGCGATGGTATGCGTTGCCGAGGACAGAATGGGAGGCATATTTACTGACTTGTTTCCCAAGTACAGGAATGAATGTCCTTTTTTGATGGGAAATGGATTGTACGTTTACAAATGGGACGACATTTCCTAGGAAGATCTATATCTGAAAAAGCGGTTGATGGGTTTTGTTAAAGATCGAGGTTACCTTGGGGGCGTTATTCCTCAAGATGAAGCTTCATGGAAATGCTCGAAATGACTCATCGACACCCGCCTACTAATGAATTTTCGTACTAGGAAAGAAAGGAAGATTATTTTTGGTAAGTCTCGAATGTCATTGGCTTCTTCGCCTCTAACTCGCTTATTGATAATGTGTTCAGTTTATTAATAAACTCATGCAAATTCAATGAAAGATAAGGAGGCGTTTTGCCTTTTAAGACGGGGAATCTGGCCAATGCGAATTGCAGCGAGCCCTTCCATTACTTCAGGGCCCTTCAGTAATGTTGCTACTTTGGATGCTCTCCAACAACTACTGCGTGCATTGGGTCCTCCGCCCATTATACAGTTGATAGGGTAGGGCCCTTACCACTCTAAAGAACTTTAGGCATCTCCTTTAGAGGAAGATTGTTCCTATTTAGCCAACATGATCGGGCGTGCTCTTGAGAAAGGACTAGAGACTCTGCCACGTTATACTCGACGCGCATTATTGACGCAGTAAAGTAGCAAGCAAAAGATTGAAAGTATTTAGGGTTTTATCATATCCATAGGGAACTCTGTGAGGGAAAAAATGTCATTGAACATTTTCCGCGTTTCTGAGCTTAGGTTGAAATGGGTTTAAAGTAAAAGGTATTAATAGGAAAATAAATACATTCTTCAGAAAGAAAAACTTGTTAGGCATGAATATAGACTACTCGTCACAAACTTAAACCAATCGATCAGTTGTACTCAACATGTAATACTCGTCAAAATCATCACGTATCTCTCACATCAGTGTCCATTTCTGTAACACCTACGAGACGTATCACAACCAAGGTTATGTTTAACACAAAGTTGCGAGAATAACCGTATTCTTGCGTCGGCGATGTCTCGCGCGAAACAACAACACGGAAGCATTAAGCTTTGATACACAAGTGATTGTTAGCTCTAAACCTATCTCTGAAATCTAGAAACTAAGGGTCTGTTTGGTTGGGAGTAGATGGAGGGGAGGGGAGGTGATATTTATAACAATATGTGTTTGGTTCATTTTTTATAAAGGGATGGGAGGGGAGCAAAATCCCTCCAAAGCTCACTTTTTGCTCCCCTTTAAATTGGAGGGATTTGGAGGGGAGGGAAGATTTAGTAATTATAATTTTTTTATTTTCCCTATTTTAACCTCAATCATTTTTTTAATTGCAAGATTGTCATTATTGAATTATTAAATACTAGATTTTTTTCTCTGTATTATTTCACGTTTATTTTTTTTCATTGTGCGGTTGCTATTTGTGCGTTGTTTCTCTCAGGTGAATTTTTTTCCTTTTTTTTGTTGAAGTTCCCTTTTTGATATTATTATTATTTTTTATAATAATAACATACTTATAGTTATATCGGTTCTTATATATGATAGTAATAAGGCTTTTTTTATTATACTATTAATAATAATAAAAATATACAATATATGCAAATATAATATATTTATGTTATAAATAAAAATTTTAACTCAAATATTATCTGTTTATTTTTTTTAATATTCTAATCTTATTTTATTGAGTTAGATGAATCATAAGATCAGATAATGGTTTGATTCGCGTTGAAGATATATCGTTCAACTAATGTGTGTTGTTGTTTACGGTTATATTATGGTTTATGAATAAACAAATTTTTATTTGGTGAAATTTACTCATTACTATTGTTATTTAGAATTATTTTTACTAAGCATAAATAATAATATTTATAAGGATAAAAAGGTAAATTGATTTTAAAATCTCTCTCATCCCCTTGTGAACCAAACATACTTGTTGTTAAAAATCCCTCTCCTCCCCTCCCCTTCCCTTCTTTGAACAAAACATATATTTAGTTAAATTCTCTCCCCTCCATTCCCCTCCACTCGATTAAATTCTCTCCCCTCCCCTCCCCTCCGTTGAACCAAACGGACCCTAACGGATATCCGTCCTCAATCAAGATTTGTGAAGTCTATTTCTACAACAACACAAAACCAAACATAAATGCAAAAAGATCAAGGAAAGAATCAAGATTGATTTTTGTAAAGCAAGCTTTACAACACCATGATCATTACATATACATATGTTCAGAGTAAAAATACAAATAAACCCAACAAAAGAGAAATACACAGATATACATATCTTCAACATGTTCCGTAGATGTACCTACGGAAGGAACATTACATTTTTTACGAAAATTTGATGCATAATGCGATCAATGCAATGGATAAAAATGAATGTTTACCTGAAATTCTGTCTTCTCTTGCTCCCTTTGATATGTTGCACCAAAAAATATGAATTTTGGAGTGAAAAATGATATTGATGATGTAGAGTTGTTAGGTTGTGGAGGTGAGTGTTGAAGAAGAAAACCAATAATGGGGAAGTGATCATGTTGGTTCAAACTATATCAGATAGTTCCGTAGATACATATACAGAAAGTTATGGCGCTAAGTCGTTCCGTAAATATACCTACGGAAAAATCCATGAACTAAATTAATTTTAAATTTTTTCAACGTTCACTATTTTAAAATACTTCTAGAGATGTACTATAAAATACTTCTTTAGATGCAACCGCAGAAAAGAAAAACAAATTTTATAAAAAAAATACTTTCTGATATATATATATATATATATATATATATATATATATATATATATATATATATATATATATATATATATATATATATATATATATATATATATATAATAAAGAGATAAATAGAATTTCATAAAGTGACTAAAAGTTTCGAGAAGATAAATTTTCTCTTAAATAATGTAAGAATGACTAAGACCCTATTTTGTACGCCGTTAGCATTGTTCTAAAAGTACCAAAAGATAATTTTTCTTTGAAAATAATTAATCTATGGTTCAAAAATATTAGGACAAGATGAGATATTTGCTTTTCAATGATTTGACTTGATATTTCAAGTTGCATATGCATACCATTAAATGTGCAATGTGCCTGCCTAGGTTCAATAGTTGCTGGCTGGCATGCTTGATTTGGTTGGTAGATAGAAAGTAGAGAGTAGAGACTAGGAAAATCTATATCCAAAGACAACCGAGATATTGTTGGATAAATATTGTGCAGCTGTGTATTTTAGGTTCAACAATGATGTGCAAACACCTTATTAAAATTATGCAAGTGTTTTTTCTAATTGACCTATCGTTTTCATTAATTATTGGTTGCAAATGAATAAATATATAAAATATATAAAGGGTTCCTCAAAAATGTAGTGCTTTTCAATATACTAAGTTTTAAATTAATAAATTGTGGTAATCAACTAGACATATGTTATGTTTGTATCTCGTTGAAATGAGTTTGACGTTTTTAGCCACAAATTTATTATGTTTTGACTTTAAAACTTAATATTTATTGTATTTGAGGAATTAATTAAAATAGATGTTTTTTTTTTAAATTTGGTATCCGTTTTCATAATCTATCCTATAAGAAAAGTCTACCATTTCCTCATCTCTTAGCTATGCCACATCAGCCTCTCTTCTCACAAAATTCCACATCATTCCTTTCCCATTGTAGGATTGAACTTTAAACCTCCAACCTTGATCTCGCAGTTACAAATTATTTACTTTCTCTGGCCATTCACATTCACAACTGCTTACAGCACTAATGACCTCATATAATGCTTCTGCCTTCCAAGCCCCTTCTGCCTTCCAAGCCCTCCACCTTCCACGTTCCAAAACACTTTTATCATTACTATATATAACCATCATACTTTCACAGTATCTATCATGTTCATCAAACCTATTCGTGGAAAATTTTGGTTTATACTGTTTTTGCAATTACAGTCATTCCCACGACTATTCATGTGGAAAATTTTGGTTTATACTATTTTTGCAATTACAGCCATTCCCACGACTATTCATGAACAAACTGGAATTTAACATTTTTTTTCTTTCTTTTCTTGATAGAAAATATCTTTCATGTTATTTGCAGGTTGAATTTGTAGTGTATCATTCTGAAGTACTAATTGGCGTTTC
Organism: Vicia villosa; assembly: GCF_029867415.1. Classification (NCBI taxonomy): domain Eukaryota; kingdom Viridiplantae; phylum Streptophyta; class Magnoliopsida; order Fabales; family Fabaceae; genus Vicia; species Vicia villosa. The sequence continues at coordinate 136,019,990 of NC_081180.1, read as the reverse complement.
ATGTTATTTGCAGGTTGAATTTGTAATGTATCATTCTGAAGTACCAATTGGCGTCACTCCATAGTATATGGTTCGTTTTTTACCTGGGTTGTTTCCAATCCCTATTTTCTATTTTTTAGTAACAATTTAAATATTGTCCTAATATGTGTTTTGGATTTTTTTCTGGTGCAGACAGTAGAAAACATCGTCTATACGATTCGTTTGACACTACTAAAAAAATTGAATTTAGAGAGGGAAATTAGGGAGGGAAGTAAATCCCTCACTAATTCTGAGGGATTTTGTGAGGGAAAGTTGTATACATAGCTGAAACGTCACGTACACATATAAACAAATATATTTACGACATATTTATTCCGTCATAAAAAATCCCTCATAAATTCCCTCACAAATTTGGTAAGAGAAAATTTAGGGAGGAATTCTAAGATGAATTTTATCCCTCCCTAATCATTCAGTCACAAATTCCCTCATAAATGTGTAACAGGTTATTAGTGACAAATTTTGTGAGGGAATTGTTTTATATTTTTTTGTTGTTATATAAAAGATTAAATTCGTTCTGATAACTTGTGGGCATTTTTTAAAATTAAAAAATAATTATATTTTTTTAAAATTATTTTGGTATCTTTGTCCCAAATTTATTAATATATTTTTTTAATAAACATATAGATATAAATTTTAAAAAAAATCTTTAATAGATACAAATATTTATTTTTTTCAATTATAAAAAATATTTATAATAATACATATGTTTTTCTATTTTATATATAAGTATATAAAAATTCATTATAAAAAAATTAAAAATTGATAGATCAAAATTTATATAATTAAAATAAGAATTAGCCAAAAACAAAAGGAGATTTCAATGATACAAAATATAGAAAGATTATTTTATTTACATATTGATTCAGTTAATATATATAACATAATGAATTTGAGTAAAAATAAAGCTAATCTAATTTTGTTTTCAATTTCCCTCCGTCATCTCTTTATCATTTTTGACAAATTTTCATTTCCCTCTCATATCTCCCTCTCACTTATAAATTAATTTTAATTCTAAATTAATAATATTTTAAAAAAACCAAAAATGACAAATGCTAAAACCCTATTATTACACTTAGAAGCAGAAGCTGGTTAAGGTAAGCAAAACGGCGGAACCCAGCTTCAAGCTCTAACCGAAACAACATAGAAGAAATTTCTCACTTACGGTTCCTCTCTCAAGCAATCAAGAAAGAAAGAAGGTTTGTTAGGGCAAATAAATCAATAACGAAAAACCCAGAAACCGCAAAGATTCACGTTTTCAAGGTATGCAATCCAATCTAATCTTTTTTTCTCTTTTGTAGACCGTAAACGAATAAGAAACTAATTTTGCGTGTGCTGAGTTTTGTTGAAATAAGGTTTATTGGTTTTGGTTTTGTTTTTCTTTATTTGATAAGTGCTGGTGTTGTTTTAGATTCAATACCGAGATTAAGGTGATCAGGAGTGGTAGTTTCATATTGTGATTCTGTTGTTTATCAGTTTTATCAGTAGAGTTGTTTGGTGGTCCTTTGTGACTCTGTCAAAGTTATTTAGTCTGAAGCAGGATTTTTAATTTTGATTAGATTATGGTGTTTTAACTATTATGTTTGGGTAGAGGTAGATGCTGACTTTTAACTTTGTGGTGTTTAATGAGAATATTTAATGGTATATACTTTAGTGGTGTTTAGAGTTAAAACAATAAGTTTTCATAATATTTTTCTTAGGATGAAGCTGGCCCCTTTTACGTTTTTTTTTCCAAAAATTTCATGAAATAAATATTCTTCTTTGTCCCGAAAGTTTGAGCTGTAGAAGTAGAAATCAAGTTGGCTGGTGTCAATATACAATGGAGAATCTGGTTGAAATTACTGGGTTATGCTTGCGCAAATTTTGTCAAAAATGTAGATATTATACTATGTAAATAACATGATATTTTATATTAATTCATAGAATGAACTTTAATTTTTTATATTTTAAGTGCAAATATTAATAAATAAATCTTAATTGATTGATTTTATGTTTGAGTGATATTTATATTAAATCTTAGTAATTATAGAAATTGTAGATATTATAATATGTAAATAAGATAATATTTTATATTAATTCATAGAACTAAAGAATATTTTAGTTAGGTCAAATTAAGAAATTAAGGTTATCAATATATACAAAGTTAGTTTTATAAAATATTATTGATATTTATTTATTATAAGGTCGAACAAAACAAAAAATAAAGATAAAATATTACAAATTTAAAATGTATACATAATTTTGAAATTTATAAGAAAATAGAATCAAAGAGTAAAGAAAAAAACATTATATTTGTTTAGGTAAATAAAGAGTTTTGAAATGAAAAGACATAAATCATTTACCTATAAAAAAATTAAATATCATAATCATTTTACTTGCAACTTTAATTTTTGATTTAATCTGATTGCATCTTTTGATTTATTATTTTTAATTTTTTGATTTAATGTGTTTACAACTTTTAACTTCTTATCCATAATAATCCAAGCATTATGGTCGATTTGAACGTGATTTTAAAGAATGGTTTGTTGAAATAATGAAGCAGCACACCTATTTTCTTGATATGGAAATAATTGATATATTATTGCAAATTTTAATAAATAAATTTCATTGATTAATTGATTTTATCTTTGAGTGATATTTATATTAAATCTTAGTAGATATAAAAATTGTAGATATTATAATATATAAATAACATAATATTGTATATTAATTCATATAACTAAAGAATATTTTAGTTAGGTCAAATTAAAAAAATTAAGTTTATCAATATATATATATATATATATATATATATATATATATATATATATATATATATATATATATATATGAGAAAAAGGGATATGCACTGACAGTGTAAAATATTTTTACACTGTCAACCAATCACAACCATGCATTCAATTAAAACACAATTTTAATTTAAAAAAATTAATATGACATGGCAAATGTAAGGATTTTGATTGGATGTATGTGTAAAGTTTGTTTACACTGTCAGTGCACTACCTTTAAACTCTCTCTCTCTCTCTCTCTCTCTCTCTCTCTCTCTATATATATATATATATATATATATAATTTATAAAGTTAGTTTTATAAAATATTATTGATATTTATTTATTCTAAGGTCGAAAAAAATAAATATAGAATATAATAAAATATTACAAATTCAAAACATATACATAATTTTGAAATGTATAAGAAAATAAAATCAAAGAATAAAGAAAAAAACAGTATATTTTTTTAGGTAAATAAAGAGTTTAGAATGAAAAGACATAAATCATTTACTTATAAAAAAGTTAAATATCATAATTATCTTTAGTAATCATTGATCCATTGATTGCAACTTTTAATTTATGATGTAATGCATGTGATTGAAACTTTTGATTTCTTATTCTTTTAGTACTTACCATATGTATATTTAAATTATTAGATTTGAGAAAATATTGTACTTTTATATCTTACAAAATTATATTGTTTTTACAATATTGTATGATTTACCTAAAAATAATATAATTTTGAGTAAATATTGTACTTTTGTATGATTTACCTAAAACTATCTAACTTTGTAAGATATAAAAGCCTTTTTAACGAGCCATACCTTAAAATCAGTACGTTGAAAATAATTTAATTGATATAAAATCAATACATTAAAATCATATCAATTACTTACAAATATCTTAATTGGTATAAAATAAATACGTTACAAATATATTTAGTACTCCAATTATATTGATGTTGTATCACCAAAAATTGAGTGAATCATATTATCATTAAAAATTAATAAATATAATTTATCTCACTTGACTTCCTTCAAAATTATTTAATAGAAACTTTCCAAAATAATGAATTTATCAACATAATTTTGAAACCAAATTTCATATGGTTAGAAGATTTTTAACCTCTCATTTAACAAAAGGATAAATATTATTAGATACATATTTTAATAAAATGTTTTAGGCATATCATTGCTTTTATATATTGTATGGAGTTTTTTGATAAAAAATTCATAGATATTATTATAAAAATAAAGTATATTTTCAAAATATTTAAAATACAACATGTGCCATCGTCATTCTCTGTATAGAAAAACTAACTACTATTTTCTATTTTCACTTTAATAAGATTTCTTACTAATACTACTAAATTATTTAAAATATAAAATATGAAAGTTATATATATATATATATATATATATATATATATATATATATATATATAAATGAAATTTTTTAGAGATTATTAAATAAAATAAATATATTAGATCTATTGACTTTTTTTAAAAAAAATATTTAAAAATAACTATGGGTGTTAATAAGCATAAGTAATCGAATGAAACATAAGTATTGTATGAATAAATAGTAATAGAATGAAACATAAGTAATGTATGAATAAGTAGTAATAGAATGAAACATAAGTAATATATGAGTAAATAATATCAAAATTGTATGATATTTTTTATTAATCATACAATTTGTTTGTCATTTATAAAATTTAAAATTTAATTGAACAAGTTCATCAATAATCAATATATATATATATATATATATATATATATATATATATATATATATATATATATATATATATATAATATAATATAATATAATTGAAATATTACCATTAAAACTTTAATGGGTCAATTCTATCCAAATACAAAATAATATATTACGGATACACACGGGTAATTATATGATACGCACATATGGTACTGATATAACACATTTAATTAATGTAATAACGAGAATAAGTTTACAATTGATTTAAATAGTTGGCTTAATTGCAACTTTGGTCCCCCTATTATGTCTTTTTCTCGATTTTAGTCCCCCCATTTTTAAAACCACGATTTTGGTCCCCTTTTTTAGTTTTCTAATGAAAAAGAGACAGGAATAAGGACTAATTTTGCAGAAAAAAACAAAATAGAGGGACGAAAATTGCACAGAAAACTTAAAAAAGGACTAAAATAATGATTTTTAAAATAGAGGGATCAAAATCAAGAAAAAGACAAAATAGGAGGATTAAAGTTGCAATTAAGCCCAAATAGTTTTATAAATAATTCCAAAACAAAAATATTTATATATAGGAATAATTAACTATTGATTCAAATATTTTATATATGGAATAATATATTTGATTTGTAAATTGAGTTTATTCAATTATATTAAATATTTATTATTAATTGTATTATATAATTTGATAGAATATTTCTTCATTATAATTTGTCAATTTAAGATTTTTGTTATTATAAAAAAATTTAATTATCATCAAATATTTTTAAACAATGTTAAAATTAATTTATTTTTGTTTCAAAAATATCATCAAAATATTGAATATTAATAGAAACATGAAGTTACTAATAAAAAAATTGAATATTAACGGGAACATGTAGTTATTAATCAAAATATTGAATATTAATAGAATTTTTTTTAATATTAATGGGTACATGAAGTTACTAATCAAAATATTGAATATTAAAGATAATATTAAATTACTGATCAAAATATTAAATGTATTGAATATTAACGGAAACATGAAGTTACTGATAAAAAATGGCATGTTAACGAGAGCATAAAGTTACTGATCAAAATATTGAATATTAACGAGAACACGAAGTTATTGATCAAACTATTGAATATTAACGGGAAAACAAAGTTATTGATCAAACTATATTGAATATTAACGGGAACATGAAGTTATTAATCAAAATATTGAATATTAACGAGAACATGAAGTTAGTAATCAAAATATTGAATATTAACGTGAGTATTAAATTACAGAGCAAAGTATATAATATTAACGGGAACATGGAGTTACTGCTAAAAATATTGAATAATAACGGAGACATGGCGTTATTAATCAAACTATTGAATATTAACAGGAACAAATTTGAAACATTAACAGAAACACGAAGTTAGTGATCAAAATAATGAATATTAATGGGAACTTGAAGTTATTGATCAAAATATTGAATTTTAACGGGAACATGAAGTTACTGAACAAAATATTGAATATCAACGAGAACACGAAGTTACTGATCAAAATATTAAATATTAAGGGGAACATGAAGTTACTGGTCAAAATATTGAATATTAATGGGAAATGAAGTTTATTGATCAAAATATTGAATATTAGTGGAAACACGGAGTTACTGATCAAAATATTGAATATTAACGGGAGCACGGAGTTATTGATTAAAATATAAAATATTAACGGGAGCACAAAGTTAATGATCAAAATTTTGAATATTATCGAAAACATTAAGTTACTATCCAAATTTTAAAAATTAACAGGAACAAATTTTGAATATTAACGGGAACACAAAGTTACTAATCAAAATAATAAATGTTGACGGGAACACGGAGTTATTGACAAAATATTGAATATTAACAGGAACATTAAGTTACTGATAATTTTTTTGAATATTAACGGAAACGAATTTGGAATATTAACGGGAACACGAACTTATTGATCAAAATAATGAATATTAACGGGAACAAGGAGTTACTGATCAAAATAATGAATATTAACAAGAACATGAAGTTACTGATCAAAATTTTGAAAATTAACGGGAAGAAATTTGAAATATTAACGGGAATACGAAGTTACTTATCAAAATAATGAATATTAACGGGAACATGAAGTAACTGGTCAAAGTATTTTTCTATTAATTATGCATTTTGAATGAATCATTATTATAAATGGAATTTGTAGTGGTTTCTCATTGACCTACAAGACAGAGCTGATAGTTTGAGATTGGGCTGATAGTTTGTAGTTATAATTGAGCCAAAATAATTAATTTTCTCCTTAGCTAGCAAAAAATAATCGATATAGTTATCACTAATTGAATTATATAATTTGATTGAATATTTCTTCATTATAATTCATGAATTTGCGATTTTAAAATTTTTCCTTCATTATAATTTGTTAAATAAAATATTACTATTTTTATAACTTTTTAAATTTTACTCAAAACTTAATCTTTTACTAATATCTTTTATTTTTCTCAATCACAATGCGCGAAAACGACGGGTACCAGTGCGAACGCACGGGTAAGACACTAGTTGACTAATATGGAGGGTTAATCTTATCATCCATTAGCTGCATGTTGATTGAAAGTTAGAGTTTTAATTGTTTAATACAGGAAGTCTTAATTTTTAAGGGTATTTTAACAAATAGTTTTAAATTTTATTTAAAAAATTGTAGAATTAATCTACTAAATAAGATTTTTTATTATATAACTAAATCAATAAAATTAATTGTTAATGATAAATAATTAGCATATAACTCATTTTAGAGTTATACCTGAAGTCAACCTGACCTTCTTATTTATATATCTTATCTTATATGTAAAAAGATTTTAAATTATTGAATAAAATTTAAGAGTCAAAACTAGAGTTAATTTAGTAATTTCATTTATTAATATTTATTTATTTATTTATTTATTTATTCACTCATAGCTTTACTAATACTTATTATATTTTAATTATTATTGATAAAAATTGTTTCCATTAACTAATCCAAATGATTTATTTATTTATTTATTTATTATTGAGAAGAATTTTTTTCCCACAAACAAGCCAAATTTTTTCTAATTTATTTATTTGTTTATTTATCATTAACAACTATATTTTTCACTGACCAGCAACACATTTCTAATTGTTTTAATTAATATTTTGCCCTTTATTTTTAATTATCATTATTTCTTTTTAAAATTACTATTTTTTAAATTTATTTAGTTTTGAAAACCTTTGAAAATTTGAGTACCGATCTATAAGAATAAAGGTGATATAAAAAACCGTGTAAGTTATAGAGAGATTAAACTTATTAGTCATACCACACCATGAAGTTATGTTAAAAAGTGATTGAACGAAGACTAATAAAATAGACTCAAGTCACAGAAAATCAATTTAGTTTTATGTTTGGAAGGTCGACCATGAAAGCGATTTAGCTACTACAACGAGCGATGGAGCAGCATCTGATGGACCAACAAGAATTGCACTTAATTTTGATTGACTTGGAGAGCGCATATGATAGATTATCTAAAGGTTTTATGGAAAACCCTAGAGAAAAATGGGTTAGGATTGCATATATATGTATGAAAGGGTATCGACTAGCGCGCAGATACAAGATGGAGCGACAAGCAATTTCCCCATTATAATAGGTTTTCATCAAGGTTCAACCCTAAGCTCTTACACTTTCATCTTAATTCTGAATGTACTTACACAACACATCCAAGAGCTAGCACTAAGATGCATGCTTTTTGCAGATGATATAATCCAACTTAGAGAGTCGAAGGGGAATTTAAATGAGAGATTGGAGACATTGAGACGAGCTTTAGAAACACGTGATTTTCTCCTAAGCAGAAGAAAGATGAAGTATGTGGAATGTAAGTTCAACAAAAAAGAAGTGTTTCTAACCTAGAGGCGAAAGTTGGAGACAGTATCATCCCTCAAGTCACACGGTTTAAATATCGTGGGTCTGTAATACAAAATGATGGAAAAATAGAAGGGGATTTAACCTTTCAGTTCATACTGAGTGACTGAAATGGAGGAGGGGTTTAGGGGTTTTATGTGATACAAAGGTACCGCTCAAGCTTAAGGGAAAATTTTATTTGACTGCGGTAAGACATATGATGTTGTACGTGACAAAATTTTGGCCTCTTAAGAATCAATACGAGTATATAGTAAGTATAACATATATGAGAATATTATGTGGGGTGTGCGGTAAGACTAGAAATGATAAGATTAGAAATGAAAATATTATAGAGAGTTGGGATAACACCTATAGTAAAGAAGACGAGGGAAAATAGACTTAGGTGATTTGGCCAAGTAGAGAGAATACTTGTAGATTTTGTGGTAATGAAAGTAGATCATATAGAGAGAAGTCAAACAACTAGAGGAAGATGGAGACCTAGAAAGACTATAAGAGAAATTATTAATAAAAATCTCGAGATTAACGATTTGGTTAAAATCATGGTTATGGATAGAATAATATGGTGAAAGATGATCCATGTAGCCAATTCAACTTAGTGGGATAAGGCTTGGTTATCGTATTGTTGTATTATTTATTTTATTAAAAATATCATTTTTAATTTAATATCATTATAAAAAAAGTCAGTTTAATATGAAAATGAGAAAACAATAATGTTTATTTAAAAATTAGTTTATTAGTCATAGTTTTATTTATCTTTAATATAAATTTCATATTTGTCATATATATATTAGCACTTGTTGGCCTTATCTGCCCAATCTTAGTTGTTTAGACCTCACTCACATGCTTTCTTTTGATGAAGCAAACTCAACAAAACCTGGAACAACCAGAAACTCAAGTTCCAATTTTCAACTGAAGATTTACAACAGAAACATTTTTCTACATTTATCACCAAACTTCAATTAAATAAACCCTACCATCTCCCTCTCACACCAAACTTCTTTCCCATTTTTTTGAAACAAACATTCTATTGGTTTTTAAGAGCAACCTTGTAGATGTTGGAGTTCACAGTTCAATGATGTAAAGCAAATAACAACACAAATATGGCAAAATGCTCTTTTTCTCTTTTGAACAATGGTTTTTACTCAAATATAAGGTTTACATTATCCATTTATAAGGTTCCATTGTTGTCATGATGGTAAGGATGGGAGTAAGGTTATTTCTCGTATGGTGTCTCATCTTAAGATGTTACACCTATGTAGTGATGAACAGAAAGAAATTTATATGGAATGCAATTGAGAATAATCAGGATTTATTTATGGCATTCGAGGAGGCTTTGAGGGTGGTTGAGCAATGGTTATGTGGAAGGCCTATGAGCATTCATGCCTTGAGTCAGGATTGTCATCATCATGATGGTATGGTTCGTGTCACTCATGGGACAAGGGAGGTCAGGAGTCACAATATGGTATTGTTAAACCATCCATAATAGACTCTGATTACCTCGAAACAAACAATGGGCTTATTTTGGATTAAAGGTTGTTAGAAAGAGACCTTGTAACACCTATTTTCACCGTGAAGAGTATTATCTCTTAGTTTTTGTACAGGTGGTTAAGCCTCAGAATAAGTGGGATCGCAGGTATGGAAATCGGAAGTTCTTGCAACAATACCAACTTAGACTCTTTGGCTACTTGGAGAGACATATATGGTCTTCCCAAGTTAGTTGATAGTGTGTTGGGCAACTCTGAGCAAGATAACTTGGGTTGTGGGGGAGTTCATATTGAAGATAAATATAAAAATATGAGCTCTAATATCAAGCAATGCCTCCAAAAGGTTGTTGATTTCCATTTCATAGTTGATGTGTAAGTGTTGGGTTCATCTCGAGTGACCCCCTATAATGGACATAAAATAAAGGCTTTGGAGGCTAAATACTCATACATACCACCTCCCTCTATACCAACCATCTTGTTTTCTGAAGCTCCCGTAATGGCTGATGTGCATTCTATGTTTTAGTTAATTAAATCATTCCTCAAAGGGACGTCATGTGGTAAAGATGGTTTGCGTGCTTTGCATATATTAGACGCACTGTATGGACAAGGTTATGTTGTGGCACCAGATCTTTTATATGCAATCATTGTAGTTGTTAGCTTATGTCTAAGAGGAAGATGTCCCATGAGTTTGGCAGAGTTTGTTGCCTCTACACCCTTGACGCTGTTATTAAAGCCTGATGGTGGAATACGACCAATTATTATGGGTTCTATTTGGAGGCGGTTGGTATCCAAGGTGGCTATTAAATGGGCCATTAAAGACTTGGAACATTATCTCAATGACTTTCAATTTGGGGTTGGGGTATCGAGTGACATTGAGGCCATTTTGCATAGTGCCACAGGGTGTTAAGCCAGCGACACGAAGATGGTTATTTGGTTATGCTTACGATAGATTTCTCGAACGCTTTCAACATGGTAGATCGATCATCCCTATTGTGTGAGGTAAGGGTGGGATGCCCATCTATTTTTTGTGGTTTGAGTTTCTTTATGGCAAAGCTACAAGGTTGCACCTTGGGAATGGACATATCACGTCAGCCAATGAGTGCAACAAGGTGACCCGTTAGGTCCGCTTCTTTTTGTTCTTGTGTTACACCCACTCATTCATCAGTTCAAAGACAATTGAAGGTTTCTTCTTCATGTTTGGTATCTTGATGATGGAACTATTATAGGGGGTTCAGAAGATGAGGCTAAATCCCTTGATATCATTCGGGAGACAAGTCTAAGATTAGGTCTCGAAAGGAATATTGGTAAGACTAAGATCTTTTGCCTTTCATGTGATGGTAGTTAACTTCGTGAGGATTTGTTCCCATCGGACATTAGGAGGCCGATGTTGGGGAAAAAGTTTCTTGGAGGGGATGTTAGTCAGGATGACAACTTTATGAAATGGCTGTCCATGAAGAGAGCTTCAAGGGTTATTGAGCTAATATATGTTCTACCACAACTAAGAGATCCTCAAAGTGAGCTTCTTCTACTTCGATCCTGCATGGGTATTGCCAAAATAATTTTTGGCCTAAAAATGTGTTATCCCAATTGTAGTATTATAATTACAAAGGGCATCTCCTAGAGCGATGCCTTTATACCTTCCAAGGGGTGGCGACGAATGAATGTCGCTCAAAGGGAGGTATCACCTTGCCCCATGGAGTTTCCTATCGACCTGTCATAGGAAACATGGGATAAGGCGTTTATGGATAAAAGGAAGTCAAGGTCATTACTGACCCACGTCTCCCTTGGAAATAGGTGTTTAACGGTCCACCATTGACTGGGTTGGCAGCGACCATTTTCAAGAAAATCGTAGGCCTAAAGAGCCTCTATAAATAGCTCTCCCAAATGGGACAGAAAATACAAACTCTAAATCATACACACTTTCCACAAATTAAAGAGCACCCGACTTATTACCGTCTTAACACACATGACTGACCCAACCGCCTGCCACCAAGCATCGCCAGCCATCATCAAGGCCTACCTCACGTGAGCTGGTCCTTTAAACTACCTGAAAACACCATACATGCCTTCAAGCCGCCGTGAGCAAGCTCTCACAACCAAAACATGTTATATACCTACTAAGGTCTCTGAGTCTCCTGGCCTTTGTATAGGGAACACGCACACCTATAATTTTTTGACCAGTACACACCAATCATATGGAGGAAGCATCTATTTTGTTTGATAAAGAGTTGCGAAAGACAGTTGAAGACATTGTGGTTGGTGGAGGTCCTTGCTTCTAGGACCTTTAATGGAGGGTGACTTCTTTACCCATTAGAGTTAAGGTATTGGGTTCGTATTCGGGAGTAGAGGCTTCCTCATACAGTTTTGTGACTTCTAGGGCTCAACCTTAGGTGTTATAAAATCATATATTAAGAAACATGGGTATATGGTATGGGCTCGAATTTCAGCAAAACTTTGGATGGTCTTAGGATTGCGATTCCAGATTTTGACCTTAGCAGATTTACTAGCAAGGACATCGTCCCTCCTAAAGAACAACATGTTTTGGCGAATGCACTTTTTAGTAAAATTATTAAGGACATGAATGTAAAGTTTGACATGACCACAAGACAGAAAGTAGTTTTTGGTTGTTTGCAAGTCACACATACTCATGACTTTCTCCTTGCTATTCCTATTGATGGGTCAGGACAACATATGTCTTTGACGAAGTATCGTACTATCCTAAGATACAATCTTATGATTCATTTATTTCCTATTGATGAGGTTTGCCTTATTTGTCATAAGGCGTGTTTGGATACATTTGGGGAACACATGATTCATTGAAAAGAGGCAGATGTGAAGATTTATGGTTGTGTCATAGGTTGTGTCGAGGTTTGTCTTTAAAGTAGTTTCAGAGAAGGTTGAAAGGCTGAGAGAACTTAAAACATTTTCTATGCGGTTGTTAGAAAAATTGGATTCCACACCTTTAAAATTACTTTTTGACTCTTCTGAAAATCAAACCAAATATACTATGATTATATTAAATTGTCGGAGAATGGTCGGAGGTCTGGCTATGTCTCTTGTGTTGGACCTATGAGCCTGGTGATGGGTATTCTAGGATGTAAGAATTGGTTTAACGCCAAACATGGTTGAAAAGATGAATTGGAACGCAATCCTTCTCAAACCCATAACTAAGCAAATGTTTGAGAAAAAGACAAAAACAAATTGCATGTATGATAGGGTAGCACCTCCACATGAAGAGGAAAAGGTCACATCAGCCAAGAGAGGAAAAAGCCAGCAGATGCACTTTGAGAACCCACACATTTAAACTGTTTTAATGTATGCAAGTGGCACATGATCATTAATGAAATCATCACTTTCTAATATCAAGATGTTAAAACCTATCAATTTCATCTAAAAAGAACTTTCAATTTTCAATAACAGCCCATTTTCATTATTAACAAAAGTGACTAATTTGAAGCATAAGTTGTTTGCTAGCAGGAATAGCAAAACTCATGAGTTAGGACTGCACAAAATAACAGGGCAAAGTATAAAAATTAAAAAAAAGCAGTTCTAAAAATATTATAATTTTCCTCAAGTAGAGAAAATAAAATTACATAATATACAGAATACAGTAGTGGCAGGTATAGCTAGTAGAAAACCATAAGGAAGGACTAGGAAGGTAGGGAATGAGGTGAAAGAATGAATAGTTTAAGTTTCATCTCAATTCAAATCAATAGCATTGGGACCCGCACAAGCATTCAAAATAGGGCTCCAAACCCATTGGATCAAAAACTTTCGATTCCTAAGCCCATTAAGATTAAACGTTCTTCCAACTTTATCCTTCGTCACTTCCCCAATGTAACCGCCACCACCGCCGGTACCGTACAATCCTTCACACAAATCGCCGATCTCCGTCGGCGCCGTTGGATCCTCACCGGCGTACCACGCGTTCACCAACGGATTCGATGAAAGTTCCGCTAATTCATGAGCGATCACGCTCACCATTCCGTCTACTCCGACGTTGCCGTTCGGTGGTGAGAGTTTCCCCGGTCCACCTCCCGCCATGTACTCCGGCACCGCGAATGGATACGCGCAAACTTCCGGACACTGTGTTCCGGAGTTTCCTACCCAAGCGTAGGGTAGCGTGTAACCTACTTTGGATGGAAAGGTGAAGTAGTGGAAACCACACACCGCGCGGCAGTATTCGTCCATCGTAACATCCTCCGCCGTTAGAACTAGGTAGATTCCCTTCCGGTGATCGACTGGAAAAGGTTTGGATCGCACTGCAGTTGCGATTACGTCCTGGATTGACAATCGCGTTAGATGCTTCCCGTTGGAGTAGCGTCGGTCGGCGTATTCTCCGGCGATGGAGACTGAGCTGGAGATATTTGCGCCGGTTTGGTCGGTGTAAAGTGAAACGGTGCGCCACCAGTCGGAAACAGAGGGATGAGGCGCGGTGGTGTCGGAGATTGAAAGTAGAAAGTCTTTGATAAGCTGTTTGTGAGGTCTAGCCCAGTTTCCGTACCAGATTAGGTAGATGTTGATCGGAGAAGAGAGAACCGGTCCCATGTGGTACTTGAGTTTAACAAGATCTGAAGATCCCTCAAAACGTTTAGAAGAAGATAGGGTTCTTAGTGGTGGAAGTGGAATTTTAGGATTGAATTTTGTGTTTAGCGTTTGAAAATCTCCATTCTGTTCACTTACTGCAAGTGAAAAGAGCACGAGTATGGAAAGAAATAGAAGCAAACTTTGTAGCGGTGACATGTTTGTTAAAATGCCTGTGAGAAAAAGTTAGAACTGTGAAGAGAGACACTCACTTCACTTGCTATTTGGGGAGTGATGAATTGAAATTTAGGTGATATTTTAATGGGGGAGACGGTGGAGGAAGGTTAAGATTTATCGAGATTATAGCAAGATTATATAGTAAAGTAATAATGTAATGGAGAATGGGAAATGGGGAGGTATTTGATTGGGAGGGAAATGGGCTGGAGACAGCTGCCATGTGTGGGCGCACTTTACTGGCCAAAAACAATCATAAATATCTATCTACTTTTTTTTGTTTTTGAAAAATTTGAAAAGTGCATATAGATATTTTGTGTGTGTGATTCTAAATTTCTAATCTTGTTTTGACTGATACTGTAGAAAATGAGTATGAAAGGTAATTAATCATTTTACAATGGGAATCTTACTTCAACTTTACTTGGTCCTTTGTGTTGGTATTGTAGCTGTATGATTATTTAATGTGCTAACCCTTTTGTTTTTAGTGGTTGCTTTTATTTTATTTTTTACTTTTACTACTCTTGGAGATAATGGGGTTTATTTTTTTGCAGGTGAACGTTGATAATTATTCATCATTGATTCAAGGGAGCAAAAGAAAGTAAAAGTTCTGTAATTGGTTGGTGGGTATGGTAAAGTTAATAAAGTATAATGAGGAGGTTGTATGTAGGGATGGTTGCAGAATTGGAGAGAATACAGTTCCTCGCCGTGACATGCGTAAATCAGGGCCATAAGGTTTGTCATTTTTTATTTTCTCTCTGTTAATTTTTTGATTACTATAGTAGATGTTTTCGTGGGGTTCTAAATTTTTAGATTCATTTCTTATTCGGTTGTCAGTGCCGACTAACTCTTTATGCGCATTACCTTTTTTTTTATTGGGTAACATAGTAGTACAAGATAAGTATTTCTTTATTTTTTTGAAGCAGTATTTTTATTGAAAATTTATTTTTTAGGGTTTTTTTTAACAAATTTAAATTGGTGGAAAACAAAATAACCTCCTGTATTGTCACAAGTCACAACTCACGAGTGTTGGTTTAAGCCAAAATTTCTCTTTATAGGTAGTCCTTTCTTTCATTATAGATTTTGAATTAGTTATTTAATCACAATTATAGCAATTTGAAAGTGAAGTTGTTGAAAGTTGATGACAATGAAGCATTATTTATTATGGACAAAAAATGATTAGACCATTCTTTATATTTTTTTTGTTTGTTTGATTGAACTCCTTAATTGGACATGTGGGGGATTTATTACTATAATGCCACAAACTTGAAAAAAAAAACTTAAATGTCACATTTTGAAAATAAATAATAGATGTCACATTTTATGCATGTGCTCGACCATCTATTAGTCATGGTCAAACGTGCACTAAAAGTTTTCTCTTCACATGCTCGATCAATCATTGACCGAGCAGATGCATTAAGTATTTTTTTTATTTGGCAGAAGGGAAAAAATTTTAGTAGACGCTCACATGCATGAAATGTAACATAGTTATTGTTTTACAAAAGGTGGAACTTAGTTTTTTTTTTATAGTAAAAAATCCACATTTGGGAGATTAATTACTTTTAGCTAGCAATGTTAGGATCTACTTAATATAAATTCAAGGTTGTCATGACGACAACATTGGTAACAACCCTAAACCTAATGATGATGTGTCCTTATAATATAACACTAATGTTGATGTGTCAATTTCTTAGAATTTCCAATATTAATTAAAATTATCATTATTTATAACCATTCCTAGAATTATATTTGACATTTTATTTAATTAATTAATTAATTCTTACTATCAAAATATTTAACTATTGGTATATAATATTTTTGAATAAATAATTAAATTATTTTTTAATTTTATAATATTAGAACTCAATAATTAAATACATGACTCCTTTACAGTTTAATATGTAACATTTTTATATTCTATTTATTTTAAAATATTTATTTTTATTTAACTATTGGTATATAATATTTTTAAATAAATAGTTAAATTATTTTTTAATTTTATAGTATTAGAACTCGATAATTAAATACATGACTCCTTTAAATTTAATATGTAACATTTTTATATTCAATTTATTTTAAAATATTTATTTCTCATAATATAAAATAAAAATATTTTTACCGAAATAAAAAAATATGTGTTAAAGATTTGAAGTAGATAAAATATTATAGAAATAATAATTTAAAAACAAAACTAAAGATTAACTGATATGATAATTTAAAGTTTATAAATATTTATTTTAATATTTTAATAATATAAAATAAAAAATATTATTTAATTTTATTTATAAGAAAGTTTTCTTCATTTATATAAAAATATTTATTCTTTATAGTTTTTTAAATTTGAAATGTACAACAGGGAGATGTACTTTCTATGTTTTTAATAAATTTTTAGTTTTTATTTATCATTACATAAAGATATAAAATTTAATAATACTAATGTAACTTTAAATTAATCTTCATAATTTCTTTACCATTAATATATTTTAATTGAAAATTATTTTTATAACTTCTTTCATTAATTTCTCCTTTGAATAATTATTTAATTGACCGTTTATAAAATTACTCATTTTCTAAAATTTAATTCTTACATAAATTAATTTTAATAATTCTGTTACATTTGTATTGTATTTAATGTTTATAAACCTTTTTAATTCTTAATTTTAATTCTTGCATTTTATAATTATATTTTTCACTCAATATTAATATATTTAACCCAAAAATAATCTAATTTAATGAATTTTGCATTATTAACCTCTAAAATAGATTAGATGGTCTAATAGACCAGATGCTGATTGTGAAAAAAAATTAATTAATTTAAAAACAATTGTATTAACCTTTGAACAACTCACATAATATTAATATCAAATTCTAATAATAATTTTTCTGTTATAATTTTATTAATTTCTATTGGTCTACATGCTCTTTCTTGATGTGAGTATAAATATGTGACTTTAGGTTCATATCTTCATTTTTATGCTATTCTTCAAATTTGTATGATAGTTTTTATTTTCTATTTCTTACTTTATACATGTGTATTGATTATTAATTTTATTTCTATCACAGGGTAAAAGATTATTCATTTGTTTTGAGGTTTCAAGATTATATTTTTATGGCACCTCATGTAAGTATCTTTATGTTTTTAACTATAATATTTATTTATCCAAAAATTTAACATATCAGTATTTTGAGATTTCAAGATTATATTTTGATGTTATAGTCAAATATTTATCTTTCAACATCTATCCACAAATTTAAACATATTATTATTATTTATATAGATTTATGAATACAAATTCATATGCACATTTAAGAACGATGCTCCCAACAAAAGTATGATTCTCTCTTGATATTATATCTCTATTCTCTATAATTATATTTTATAATAATTTTTCTAGAGGCTTAATGCCTCATATAACTATTTTAATGAATTAATATTGTTGTAAAAATAATTTCAAGCCAGTCATATATGTAAGCAAACCTCATAACTACCTTAATGA
Organism: Vicia villosa; assembly: GCF_029867415.1. NCBI lineage: Eukaryota > Viridiplantae > Streptophyta > Magnoliopsida > Fabales > Fabaceae > Vicia > Vicia villosa. Next base: position 136,001,791 of record NC_081180.1, on the reverse strand, counting down.
ACTACCACTGTTATAAAGATAATTACAAGTCTGTCATATATACAAGATGAATGTATTGTCAATATGATTCAATTTCTAATATTGTTGTAAGATTATCTATATAAAATATATCATCTTACATTGCACAGTCATTAGTTTTTCTCTAAGATTGTATTATATTACCATTAGTATATTAGTGTCATTCTAATATAACACTAATGTTGATGTGTCAACCTCTTTGAATCTCAGGATCAATAGTAAATTGTAAGTCACTTAACTTAAAAATTTGGGACTTAAGGATAATAGTCAAATTGTAAGTCACTTAAATTAAATATGGTTTACTCACATATAAACTGTGTATGAAACAAATGCAGTGAAAAATTTGACCTCCCAAATTTATATTTTCCTATTTTTAATTTATCTTTTCAATTTTGAATTGTTTTGTTTTTGTCATTTATTTTATTTATTCTTTCCTTAGTTAATTTAGTGGATTAGGTCTTGCCATCTGACTATTGTAATTCTCTTCTCTTTTTTTCTAATATTTTATAGTGAATTTAAATTATATTAATTTAAAGATTTTAATTCATATTTTAAGTTAATATTAATATTGAAGAGAATTTTTTATATTAGTATGTTTTTTTTCAATATTATGGATTAAATATATATTATGAGAGATTTACATGTCTTTCAAGCGAAAAATAAGTGGTAAAAGAATAGTTTTTTTAAAATGTCTAATATCACTTTTAATAAATTTTCAGTATTGAATATGTTTATATTATATTATATTTAATATTTTTATACAGTTATTGAATTTATCATATTTAACATGATTATTAATATATATATTATAAACTATTAAATTATTATTAATTTTTTTATATAAAAACATAAACTCCATATAAAATATCAATACAAATATATTTTATATTTAATTAACTAACTATTTATCAATAATAATAAATAAAATATATCCGCGCATCGCGCGGGTAGACGTCTAGTTACATAAAATTCACACTTGTTTAGCGGTACATTTGGGAGATTAATTACTTTTAGCTAGCCGTGTTAGGATTACAAAATATTCACACTTGTTTAGCGGTTATTTTAATCGTATTTAATTCACATTTTCAATTATCATAAATATTTTTCTTCTTATAATCTGAGAGTATGTTTCTTAAATATGAGAGCCTCACATGATTTGTGAAATCTATGAACTCAAATCAATAAAAGAAGTGTTTTAGCATTTTTTTTTTGGCTTTATACCACTTTTTTATTTTGGCTTTATACCACCGGTTTAGTCCGGTTTGGGGGGGAGTTGTGACATCAAGTGGTTCCATCCCCCTCTCGATCGCAGTTGCGGGGGATCGAACATTGGTTCTCTCTACCAAGTCCAGCGCCAATCACTACTGGACCAACTAACGATTGGTTTAAACTTGGGTGGAATATAAAGAGAAATGTTATGAACACTTTTTTTTCAATACTATCTTTCTTATTGGTTGAAATATATGAGTTTTACCACTCTATGAGAGATCTATTTCTAAAATGAGAAATTCATATATATTTCAAGCAATAAGAAAATAAATGTTTGAGTATTAAAAAGAGTGTGTAGCTAGCACTCCTATATTTGCATATTTGTTCTTCTCCTTATTAATGTCAATAGTATTCTTGTTCTTGTTATATGCATATTTGTTAATATTTTAGAAATTATTGACTCCTTGGCTGGTTTTGTCCATAACATCACAGACTGGTGTTTTTGTATTCATAAATAAAAGAATTGTTGGCAAACATATACTATCTATGTTGTTAATTATCATAATATTGTTGAGGTTATCCATATCTTGAATGATATCTACTATCTAGAGGGGGTTGAATATATCACTAATGAAATTTTCTTACAAAAATTGTGTTCTAAAAATGTTTTAACTATGGTGTGCGGAAACAATTCTAGATTGACATTCGTCAATCCCAAACCGTTATCAAAAAATAAGATATGTGTTATCCTATTGAACGAGTATGTAAGATGAGAAAGATAATCAATATATTTTTAGCAATTTGTGTTTGAATATAAATCACACAGCAGTAACCCAATTTCAATGAAATAACACACACAAACGACTTAAGCAATTTGTCGAACACTTTGTGTGCAATCGATTCAAACCAGATTTTTCTTTGAATTTTTGTTGATATGAGAAACCAATTACAATCACATAAATTGTAATCAACTTAACAATTTTTTTTGAAGTATTAGACAAAGAAAAATTCTATGTATCAATCACACAATCAATGGTTTAATAATTTTTGCGTAAACGTAAAAGAGAGAGAGATAGAGATAAAGACACAAGTATTTCTTTAGGTAGTTCCCCAATCGGATTCTCTATGGATACGTCTTCCCCCAATTTCAAAGGAATTGAGATAATGAAAATTAACCTTGGCAGATATAGTTTTACAAGAGAAAAGTAGCAATCCAACCCTTCAAACCTTATGGTTGATGTTGATCCTAACTTCTTCTATTTCCTTGATCTTGAGCTCGATCAAGGAACCTGATACTTCCAATTTGATCCTCCGGTTACCGTTATTCCTTTGACACAAACACTCGTTCTTTAGAGCTTTTACTCGGTTGAAAATTGTGCAATCTTATGAAAAACATCCAAATCAATCCTTGATCTTGCAAAAAACACAATAGATTTATCTTAAAACCCTCACAGAATTTCGAACCTAATTGATTGCACTGAATCCTTAAATGGACCTAATCAAACTATATCAAGATCACACAACAAAAATGATTAGGTGTAATTGTTGTACGTGTGCATAGAGGGAATAAAGGTGATGAATAATTCTGTGTATATTTGTAGTTTCAGTGTTAAGAAATGATGCATGAATGTGTGTGTGTGTGTGTGTGAGAGAGAGAGAGAGAAAGAACAAAAAAGAAAAATTAGGGTTGCAAAATTACAAAACTAGACATTTTGAACAGTGGGAGTTGACTCATTCAAATTTGTAGTCGAAAACTAAGGGAAAGAGAGTCGACACATACTACTTAGGAGTTGACTCCTTTTGGACAGAAAAGAATTTTTCAAAAACAGATTCAGTAGTAGTCGACTCATAACATGTGGGAATGACTCATTCGTGTTACGCATCGACTCCAGATGCGTGTGAGCCGACTCCTTCTTGGTAGAGAATTTTTTTTGAAAATGCTTTCAGTGGGAGTCGACCCACAGCTTGTGGGAGTTGAATCCTTTGCGTTGTGTATCGACTCCAAGAGGGGTTATGTATCAATTCAATTTGACCAGAGAGTTATTTTTCAAAAATCTTTCGGTGGGAGTCGACTCCTACCACGAGTGAGTCGACTCCAGGCATGATTTTTCACCAAAATGCATATTTTTGACATTTTAAACCAGTCCAAAAGCTTATGACTTGATCTAGAAGTGTCCTTAGACAAAAATGCAACCTAGACATAGAGAGATAAAGTCCAAATTATAAATACTACATAATTCCTATTTTTGACATCATTCAAAACATTTAAGAGAGAATATTGCACTCACATTGTTAAAGTTGGTGTTAAGTTGCAAACCAAACCAAACCTGTTTTGCCTAAATGTAGTTTTTGAAGCAATGTTCAATGGAATCTATACTAGAATTGCATTTAGGGCATAGGGGATTACACCTTATCCCCTTTTAGATTAATTTCTATCTAAATGGTATGGATTGATTAAGAAGTCTCCATATTAGGGTTTGTTATATAGGAGTAACTTGACATTTCCAAAAAAAATCCATTTCTTTTTCTCTATTTGAAACTTCAGGTTCAAGGTCTTGTTTCCAATTCTCAATGCTTTAGTAGCATGTTTTGACACTATTATGGCCATTACTAGTTTTCATCCCGCTAGTGATATCATTTTCATCCCTTTTGTAAAGAGGGGTATTTTTACTCGCTTCTTTGTCGATAAGAAGGAATATGTTGTCAATAATGTTATTGTTTCAACAATTATTTGCCTCGTCAATGAGGTTCTTAACTCCAACCACCCTTATTTCCAAGGGGTTTTGTGCTAGGACTTTAAACCTACATTGATTTGGAATCTAATTGTCATTATATATATTGACTTTCTCTCCCTTACCCATTTTCCAACATATAACTTTCTTTTTTATCCAACTAGTTGGACGTATGCTTCTCTGTAAATAACCCGGCTTTCTCCCTAGTTTGGATGGATGGGAGCTATTTTTGGATAGTATTCGACTTTTAGTGTTTTTGCAACTTAGGAGTTAGGGTTGGCGAGAAGCCTCAAACCTTTTTTGGCTAGCATAGCTTCATTGTAGTCTCAAAGATTCCTAGAACATAGACCTTCTTATTATTTCTATTTACATAGTTATGCCCACTTCTTCTAATGAATTTTTCTATCATTATCCTTTTCTCTCGACCAGAACTTGCACATAAGTTTTTCCATTTCCTTATATAAATATTTTGGAATAGTAGAGGAGCTCATAATATAAGTAGGAATAGTTTAGGATATTTCTTTAACAAGGATTGTACAACCTGCATATGATAGGGTGTTAGTTTTTTAATCAACTTGCATCTCTTTTTTATTGATTAAAATATGTAATATGTATGGGTCCTACCACTCTGTATGAGATCTATTTCTAAAATGAGAAAGCCATGTATATTTCAAACAATAAGAAAATGAATGTTTGAGAGGGTGTTAAAAAGAAAGTATAGCTAGCACTCTTCCGATATAAACATTCCCAAAATATATGTCTACTATGTTCATTGATTGTATCTCGAGCATTCCAAGTGAAATTATGAAGTGGTGAGATTTAGGGACGTTGTTGAAGAGTGAATAGAAATAGTTTTGAGACTAAAAATTATCTAATTCAAAAAGAAATCCGTATGTGTTTTAGTTTGATTTAGTTTATTTATGATTGAAAAATACAAATTACAATTATTTTTTACTTATTAATTTAAAAATTATGTAGATACACTTATGTAAAATACTATAATTATAAAATATATTAAATTAACATCACGTATTAACAAAATCCATTACAAAGACGGAGGTTTATTTGGAATAGCCTCTCTACGAATACGGAGTTTTCAAAATGTGGTATTTTGGCAAACTCTAATTTATTACTTTGTCCTTTATGCTTAGAGTTTGAAGAAGATTTAGGTTTTTTTTTTTTTTTTGCGTTTACTAAGTTGTGGTGGAATAAGTTGTTTTCTTAGCTCCGGTTGGTAAATATTCCTTTGATTAATACTATTTTGGAACATCTCCCTTGGTTGGATTCTTCTTGTAAAGCGGAGTTTCCGGTGACTTGGGTTGGTTTTCTGGTTTATTTTTTGTTGGGTCATGTAGAAGTGTAGGAACGATATTCTCTTTAATAGCCTTGTGACGTTTACCCTTGATGGGTTAAATTTGATTAAATTGATTTTTTGAGATTGACTCTTAGTGTTCTTCAAGGGGGTTTTGTAATGGTTCTTAGGAGGATTGGTGTCTTGATCTTAAGCTTGTTTTAATTTGATTTTGCTTTGATTTGTTGGAAGGTGGGGGGATTGTGTCCTCACCATTTTTTTTGTTGTATTTTGAGTTTTAGCACCCCTAGTGTTCTTTGATATTATCCTTTGTTGTTAAAAAAACAAGGTACGTTTAAAAAACATTAAATAATAAAAAGTTAGATCAAAATAAATTGAATTTATTATTATTAAAAGTTTTAAAAAATTAACTAATAATAAATTCATAAATTTATATTTTATTTTATATTTATTTTTGTTGTAAGTCTAGTGTCCAACACTTTTCGATTAAAAATTTGCAGAGAAAAATGTGATGACTTGACTTCTAATATATAATATGATATTAAATGTCCTCTTAATCAATCCACAATATCTAATATCAAAGTGACAATTGACGATCGTTAGAGTTGTAGTTGACATGGGTGTAGAGAGTATAATTATGGTGATCAGAGTCGTGTGATTGATGTTGGTTGGAGTAGTGATTAGATTACATATTGTAAGTGGTTAAAGTGGTGATGAAAGATGGGGATCAGAGGTGGCCGTAGTGGTTGGAATAATAATCGTAAGTGGTCGAATGATGGTTGTAGTAGTGGTGTTGGTGGTGGTAATAATAGTGGTTGAAGTATTGATCTAGACTATTGATGATGATATCTTAAATTTAGAGCATCTCCAATGAAAGTTGCTTAATGCACACTAGGATTTATAAGTTCCAGAGAACTTAACATTTTTACCATAGAACAGATACACATGGCATTCTCGTTGCTTAAATATTTGTGTAAGTTGCTTCATGAAGCAATTCAAAATGTGTGTTGCTTATCATTAAATAATACTATTAATCTTGATACTTTATGGGACTAAGTATAAATTGATTGGACCACATATAGATTGCTTATTAAAATCACCTTTGGAGTAAAATTGGTTTAAATTACTTAGATGTTGCTTAAATGCAATGTGACAATTTGATCCTCACACAAATAACTCAAACAATCAAAATAAGTTCTCCCTTTGAAAATGCTCTTAGAAAAAAATAAAATTTAAAAATCTATTTAGTTAAGTATTAATAAACAACTTTTTTAAAATTAAATAAAAACTCAAATAAAGACTCCCTTGGTTAAATAAAAACTCAACTCAACTACTCCGTGGATTCTAAATCATCGGTCATTTTGGAAAAAGAAGTTTGATTTGTCCTAAATTATAAATCACGTTAGAATTTTAATTTCAATGCAACATTAATGATATTTTTCAAATATATCTTTTATTATTTATTATTATTTCTTTTTTTAATTTATCTTTTTATGTGTAATAAATGAAAAATAATATTATAAAATCATAGTAGTAAGAAAATTTTATTTTTCATACAAAATTAATTAGTTTTTAATTGGTGGGAAATGACTAAAATTTCTTATAATTTGAGATGAATTTAATATCTTTTTGTCGAATAGATTTCTATTTAAAAATTAACTTAAAAAACCATAAATTAAAATCTCACATTCATCCAAATAGAACCAGTTTTAATTTGCACAAAAGGATATTTAAATAAAAATTAATGCTATTTATACACTCAATTATTATATCAATACTTACGCTCAACAGTATTTACAGTAATCACTAAATTTGGTTAATACAGTATAAAAACTTGGTTAATGCAGTAATCAGGGCCGGCCCTGGGCCAGGGCAAGCAGGCCCATAGCCCAGGCCTCAAAAAAAGGGTTAAAAAATTATAATGATATTATAAAATATATACTTTAAAACGAAAGCAATGAACAAGTTATTGTTTGCAGCGTAGCGGTTAACTCTATGCTTTGGTATGTTACTTGTCACAAGTTTGAAACCTAGCTTCTACTATCTTTTTAATTGTTATTTGTTTTAATTTTTCATTGCAAAGATGGAGGTAAAGTGGCAGATATTATCATTTCATGTAATTCTTTCATTGCAAGTAAATAAAGATGGAGGTAAAGTGACAGGTAGTGCCAAATAATTACACAGTTTTGAAAATTAATATTTTTAAAATTTTAATTATAAAATAATTTTTATATAAACAATTGAAATCTATAATAATATTTTAAATCAAAATCAATTTTTAATTGTTATTTATTATAACGCTTATAATTTTATTTTAATATAAATTTTATAAATTATTTATATGTTATAATTAAATATTTAAAAATTGTTATTTATTATAACTCTTATAATTTTATTTTAATATAAATTTTATAAATTATTTATATGTTATAATTAAATATTTAAAAATTTATGATACAGTTAACTTATTTATTATCAAATTTTTATAATGAAATTAAATTATTATCATTTATACTGTGATTTATTATTTTTTTAATCCTAGAAATAATTTTTTTATCAATCAGATAAATCTGCGTATTAGAGCCAAGACATGGTTTAGGCTTACTCCTATATTTCTTAACCGTATGATTTGATTTTCCGCAACTAAAGTAAGAGAAAACACCATTTTTATTTGAGATAATGTTTGTTGTCTAAAAATTGTAGCAATTAAGGTCCTTAAAAGATTCTCATTCTTAATTTAGTCAATCATATTGTGATTTTGAATTCTTTAATAATTTACCTATGACTTCTTGTCCGTGTTGAAATTCTTTACCAAGACTTTATTTTTTGATCTTGTCTTAGGAATTCTTTTTTATTTTGGAGGCGAATAAAAAATCAATGTTTTGTTAGAGGTCCGTTTTTTTGTTTGTCCCGGGCCTCTTAAAAGTCGGGACCGGCCCTGGCAGTAATGAAGTTGGTTAATGCAACATTCAGCTATTAAAAATAATTTTTAGCAGTCACTAAATTTGGTTAATGCAGTGTAAAAACTTGGTTAGTGCAGTAATAAAGTTGGTTAATGCAACATCCAAGTATTAAAAATATTTTTTAACTGTCATCAAACTTGGTTAATGCAGTGTAAAAACTTGGTTAATGCAGCAATGAAGTTGGTTAATACACGTCCATGTATTAAAAATAAACGTCCGTACATGAATAATATTTTTCTGTACATGAATATTATTTGTCCGTATATGAACAGTGTAGTAATAAGATTTGGTGTAAGAATAGCATCTCTGTTAAATAAATCTAACACTGATATTTAATTTTATGTTTTTCTAAATCAACGCTAGTCATCATAATGCATAAAAGAATTTAAGCTTGTCTCTCTCAAGTCTAACTTCTAAATCTTGCTATTCTGTCACTAGTGCATGTGCAGTCTCTCTTAAATTAATCATTAACGTATCTTAAATGAGCTAGAGCTACCAGGGTCGACCTAGGTGGTTCCACCTGAAATAATACAAAGGAAAACGCTAATGAATGTTTTATGGACATTTTTAGGGGTTGGAAATAGTAAAGTTTTATGAAAAATTATGTATATAAATTTAGAAAATTTCTTTACCCACCTCCCTACGGGGGTCACCCCAGCGAAAACCAAAAACTGCCCCTGCTTCGGAGATGAATCTCCGAAGTTTTTTTTTTTTTTTGATTTTTTTTTTACTTCGGAAATGCATCTCCGAAAACACCAAATTTTTGATGTTTTCGGAGATGCATTTCCGAAGTCAAAAAAATTTAAAATCCGTGAATATTTTCGGAAGTTCATTTCCGAAACTGTTGCTGCATATACAAATTTCCCTCCTTCACTATTTCATCATTTTTCTCCAAAACTTCTCAAAACCCTCTCTAAAACCCAATCAATCTCCATCAATTTTTCGCCCTAAAATCAAGTTTCAAACCGTTGATCACGTTAAAGGGAGCATAGAAAGCTACAATTTCAGGTAAACATCTCTCATTTCATCCCCTATTTCACTACATTGATTCAACAAATTTATGCTGAAAACTGATATGGTTCGGAAGTTCATTTCCGAAATATATGTTACCTAATATATTTCGGAAATGAACTTCCGAAATATGCCCTGGCAGTTAAAAAAAACAGTTTTGGCCAATTTTGCTAATTTTTTCATTTGTTAGGTATGGTGCATCCGGATAACATTGTGCAAGACGATGAAGTATTAAATCCGAAAATTGTCAACATTAATAACGATCCGGTTATTGACGTTACTCCTATGATCAATGCGGTTGATGTTCGGCAAGAATTTACAAATGATCGGAGCTTCGGTAGTCGCGAACAATTGATTGATTGGGTTCGGAAGGAAGCTAGTAAACTTGGATTTGGAATTGTTATTTTAAGGTCGGACAACGGAAATAGTAGGCGGAAAGCTTTCGTTGTTTTGAATTGCGAACGGGGTGGTAGTTATGTACAATCAAACCGTGTGCTAAAACACGAGGACACGGGATCGAGAAAGTGCAGTTGTCCGTTTAAGTTGCGTGCCACTCGGAGGGTTGATGATATGTGGCGGTTAACCGTAATTTGTGGAATGCATAATCATGCCTTGGATGTCAAGTTACACGGGCATCCAATGGCGTGTCGTTTGTCCCGCAAAGAGAGGAATGTGATATCGGACCTAACGATAGTCAAAGTGGCGCCTCGCAACATACTTGCCGATTTGAAGCGTAAGAAACCGGATAGCGTTTCAAATATCAAGCAAGTTTACAATGAACGGCACAATCTCAAGGTTTTAAATATGGGCCCTCGGTCGGAAATGTAACAACTTTTGAAACTACTAGGCGATAACAATTATGTTTCAAGCTTCCGAACCTCCGAGGACAAAGTTACGGTGCGTGATATTTTTTGGACTCATCCCGATAGTATCAAATTGTTCAACACATTTCCAACCGTTCTAGTCATGGATTCGACGTACAAGACAAACAAGTATAGGCTTCCTCTTCTAGAGATCGTCGGTGTGACCTCGACGGACAAGACTTATTCGGTGGGGTTTGCTTTTTTGGAGTGTGAAAAAGAAGACAACTTTACGTGGGCCTTGGGAATTTGCAAGTCTTTGTTAGTTGATCAAGAAGTTATGCCAAACGTCATTGTCACCGATCGAGACAATGCTTTGATGAATGCGGTCGATACCGTCTTCCCGACATCTACCGCTTTACTTTGCCGGTATCACATAACTTGCAACGTGAGAAGCAAGTTGAAACCCGCGGTTGGGACAAAAGATAGGTCGGATGAAAATGGTAAAGTTGTCAAAGCCGGTGTTGTGGTTGATAGGATAATGGCGGCATGGAGGGGAATTTTGGATGCATACTCCGAAGAGGATTATACCGAGAAATTGGTACACTTTAGGTCTTTGTGTGGTTCCATTAAGACTTTTTGTCATTATGTCGAATCCACCATTCTTGACAAGGTTAGAGAAAAAGTCGTGTGCGCTTGGACAAATCGGGTTAGACATCTTGGTTGCACCACGACTAACCGAGTTGAATCCGCACATGCGGTCTTCAAGAGGTGGTTGGGTGATAGCAAGGGAGATTTGTGTCGGGGATGGGACACCGTGAACCAAATGCTTGAAAATCAACACAATGAAATTCAAACATCGTTCGGTCGGAGCAAGACGGTTATGGAACACCGGTATAAGGGCCAAATTCTATTCTCCCAATTGATTTACAACATATCTCGAACGGGTTTGAATTTTTTGTTTCATGAAGCTAAGCGGTCGGAGACCACGGGGACGGATAGTTCATTATGTGGGTGCACCATTAGAACTACATACGGCCTTCCGTGTGCTTGTATACTTGCAAAAAAGAAAAAGTTAAGTTCACCCATACGCATGGATGAGGTAGCCGACCATTGGAAGAAACTTCGTTTTGATGATTTTGACCCGCCGAAAGAAAATGACTCCAAAATCACCATCTCCGACGAGTTGGAAGTGATAATGGAGAAGTTTGCTAAAGCGGACGACACAACAAAAATGCACATAAAAGAACAATTGCGAAAGATCGCGTTTACGGAGACCACCGATTTGAAACCGTTTGATGCATCGTTTTTCGAACATGTTGATGCATCGTTTTCGGAAATTCATGAGTCACCGAAGTCCACGTGTAGTGGTAACAAAGGAGCCCGTATTTCGAAGCCACCTCGCACACCGCCGATCAAAAAATTACCGATTGTCTACATTGATGAGATGCCACTTTTTATGCACAAATATATCGATAACATCGTTGATGTTGGAGGCGACGACAATTGTGGATATCGGACCGTTGCGCGTTTGCTCGGTAAAGGGGAAAATAATCACACTTTAGTCCGACGGGAGCTCATTGCGGAGTTGACTTCGTATCGGGACATCTGCGGCCGACTATATGAAAATCAAGAAAAGTTTGCAAAAATTCATGATGCACTTGTTCCATCACTTACCGGTATCGCTCCGGTTTCGAAGTGGATGTCATTCCCCGAGATGGGTCATCTAATAGCAAGTGCGTATGATATGGTGTGCGTCGATTTGACGAGGTTTGGACTAAGTGAGACTTTCTTTCCACTTCATAGTCGGCCGCCGTTGGACGCGTCGGGCCGCATCATATGCATCGGGTATCTACGATCGCGACACTTTGTTCAAGTGTTTTTGAAACCGGGTTATCCTATACCGGCTACTTCTTGTCAATGGACGGCACATCGTTCAAAAGAGGCGGAGACTTGGCCGGATCCGTTCGTTTCGAGAATGGCGGAGTTTGAAGAAATGATGAGCAAAGAGCGCGAGCAAAATAGAGAGCGGTCGAAGAACGTGCCTATTTTGGACTTAGGATCCACCGATTGGTTCGGTGAATTTTAGTTCGTTCCGGATCGTTTTTTGTTTGTAACGATCATTTTTTGTATGTATTGTTGTTTATCATGTAAAATCGGACCGATTCTATACATATATAATATAAGTATGTTTTATGTTGTCATTGCCTATTTTATGCCTATTTTGTATGCTTTTGGTATTGTTTACACAAAACAGAATGCAATGCACAAAATGCAAAATTCACCTCTGTTTCTGCATAATTCGGAAATGAACTTCCGAAATATACATGTCTGGAGCCTATTTTCGGAAGTTCATTTCCGAAATGTCCCCTGAGGCAGGATAAGGTTTGTTGGGCCATCAATGCTCCAATAAGTCTATAAATACTACACACTCTTCTTCATCCTCTTCACACCACAAAACACAAATGACACAAACCTACCCCCACCTAGCATTCGTCTACTTTGAAACCGGCTACCCGATGCCGTTCCAATTTCGCTTCTCGCGCGACACGCCGTTTGCGGAATTGATACCGTCGCTCAACATGCTTTTGCGCTATCCCGAGAATCGAAAGGTTGTCAAGCTCGAGTACCGCTCGCCATCGCTTAACGACGAGGGAGGCATTAAGTTCACACATTTTGAGATCAAGAACGACGAAGATTTAGCGGTTATGTGGACAACGTTCGACCGATTTTCTTCGAAAGGCCCGATCGAGTTGGACGCCAAACTTCAAAGATCGGCGGACGACGTTATCAAAATGTTGACTCATCCCCACCTACCCGTGTTCAACAATATGTAACTTTAATTTTCAGTAATATTATCGTTGTAATCTTCACCCGATTAAATAAAGCGAATCGTTGTTGTTTTTCATTTTTCTTCTGTCCAGACATAAATTCGGAGGTTCATTTCCGAATTCCATCTGGGGGGTGAGTTCGGAGATGAACTTCCGAAACACCACATTTTCTGAAAATGTAACTTTATTTCGGAGATGCATCTCCGAAATCAATATTTTATATTAAAAAAAACACGTTTTCGGAAGTTCATTTCCGAAAACATCTTTTTTCCAAAAAAAAATACCTTTTCGGAAATGAACTTCCGAAACAAGGGGTAGTGTGGTAAATTCACCAGGGGTGGGCAAGAAGGTTAGGAGGTGGGTGAAGAAATTCTCTAAATTTAAATATTCAAAATTTTAAAAATATAATATAATTTACTTATTTCGAATTCTTAAAAGAATGCTCTTAAAAACACTAGTTTGCAAAATCCTATAGTTAACTTTGCTGTAGTAGTTACGAAGATTTCTGACCAATTTTTTCAGATTTGTCATGGTGCTTATAATTAAACCCAACTATAGGTGTTATTACAGTATTAATAGTACTTGTTTCATATAAATTATTGACATTAATTTAGTTGCGCTTACTCATGAAAGTGACATGCCGACAATAAATTTGTTTTATGATGAAAATATAAGGGTACAGACTGTAACATTAAGGATTCAATCAAGTTGCATGGTGGTTAAAGGATCTAATAGATGCTAAAGTTTTTAGAAGAACCAAAGTGAAGTGACATCACTAGTTTATGTTGAGTTACATTGTAGTATTTGTTTGGTTGAGCGTTTATTTTATCAAATTCACCTTAAAATCTCTCATTAAACCAAAAGCTTAGTTTCCTAATTTCACCAAATCTACGATACTATTTATATTCAATATCTACAATATAAGAAAATGAATTGGTCCAGAAAATATCAAATTAGCCCTCTGCTTATATATGCTTTTCACGTGTACATGTTCTCTATCTTCCATATTTTCCAGTTCCATCTTTTTACTATATTCCTCTCCAGCTTTTTTAAATGTTGCATGCTTTGCCAATAAGTTTTTTTATTCATTTCTTAAAAAGACAACTATAATCTAAATTATTAAAAATATTTCATCTTGGAAAGACAAATATATAATTTCTATTTGCTTGCTTTCTTCTATTTTTTATCATATTTTTTTAACTTCTATTATTCACATATTTTATAATAAAGTTGTATTTTGTATTAAAAAATCTTATTGATCTAAATGTTTTTACGGGTACCAGACATTTTTCTATGCATTTAATTATTATATTTTCACGGGTACCAGACATTTTTCTATATATTTAGATTATTATTTTTTCACGGATACCAGACATTTTTCTAAACATTCAATTATTATTTTTTCACGGGTACCGGACATTTTTCTATATACTCAATTATTATTTTTCACGGGTACCAGACATTTTCTAAACATTCAATTATTATTTTTTTCACGGATACCGGACATTTTCCTATACATTTGATTATTATTTTTTCACGGGTATCAGACATGTTTCTAAACATTCAATTATTATTTTTTCACAGATACCGGATATTTTTCTAAACATTTAATTATTACTTTTTCACGGGTACCGAAATTTTTCTATGCATTCAACTATTATTTTTTTCATAGGTACCAGACATTTTTCTACACATTCAATTATTATTTTTTCGCGGGTACTGAACATTTTTCTATACATTCAATTATTATTTTTTCACAGGTATCAGACTTTTTTTAATTAAAAATATACATCTGAAACAATTGTGTGTCACGTACCAGAACCCGTGCGAACGCACGGGTTTGTTACTAGTTACATTAAAAATTGTATTGGAATTTGAAAATGGTGGTAAAAAGCAAGTCCAAGAAGGGAACCAAATTAAATTTGTTAGAATTGATTTTAACAGAATTTAGTTTAGTAGAATTGATTAATATTTAAGTATATTTATATAAAAATAAGTTTGAACAATAAATTTGAATGCAAAAATCACTAAAAATCAATTTTGGAGACAAAAACTAAAAATTTTAACTTCAAATAATATTAATTTTAGAGACATAATCAATTTTACTTTTAAAATTTAAACACTTATAAATCAAACATCTCAAAATCTGGGAGAATCAATTCTATTCTATAAAATTAATTTTAAATCTGATAGAAGTGAAACCAATGATACATTATCTTTGTTCGAAATCTTAAAAACTTATGTTTACTATAAAACTACAATGACTAACTTCTTAATTTCAAGATTACCCACTATCAAACAACCGCCCTATTGAGAGGTGCCTAATATTGTTCTAAATAATTGCCATCAAGTCAACAATTTGAAGTCACATCTTACTGTTGAACCCTTTTATTCATTTTTCTTTCTTTATGATATTTGTATATGTATAAGGCTCATTTATCACTTTACTTTATTTTTAATGAGCTCTCAATATATTTTAATCTTCTTAATTTTTTTTTAAGTCTTGAAATTTTTGTGATAATTTATGAAAAAGCCTCACATTTAAGTCTGCCTGACCACAAAAACTGTTAAGCCGGTCCTGATGCCTGATCCATTTAAGCTGTTCAGTTAAATGTTGAGAGAAAACTTAAAAAAAAAATCCTTATTCAAATTATTATAGGTCTAAAATCATTGATATTTCTCAGCTACATCAATTGCTCATGCAACTATTTGTGTTCATCTATTCACGCCTATGTTCTGGAAGTGATTAATGAGGTAATAAATGTATGTCTTTCATCACAATAAATTGGAGGACCTTATGCTTTTATAGTTTGAACTCAAAAGGAGGACAATTCAAATTTAAGAAGGAGGAAAATAATCTCAATTGCTACAAAAATTTCATCTTTAAATTTGTATCCAAAAGTTTTTATTTATGTTTTTCATATTACATTTGGCTGATTATATTACTATTAACCTCAAGACCATAAATTCAAGTGCTACAATGTGAAATTTGGCTTTTAGTTTTGTATTGTTTGGTTCCAGCACATATGTGACCCTTTTGGAAATTGGAATGTTTCCTTTGCAGCTGTTGATTTTAAAACATATACTATAGAATCTGAGATTTTTCTGTTTCTTTGGTCAATTAATTGATCACTATCTTCTCTAATACAGTAGGCCATGCTCATCCCTTAATTTGTACTGCAGAATTATGGGGGGCCTGGCCCCTAAGCTGTTACTTCAAAAATAGGTTTATATTTGGAGAGACAGTGTCTTACATTTGGAGGTTAGAATTATGGAGGAATATATATGTATATGTGTGTAATATTAAAAATAATAACTATAAGATAAGAAGATATAACAATTTAATTATATATATATCTTTTATTTTTAGTAATATTTTATATCTCCAAATTTTCTCTCAAAATATAGTCTTACACATTGTTTGTTTCAAGAAAATATAAGTGGATGAAAAGTTTTTTGAAATTTCAACTTTTTCCCTTTGTTTCATGTTTGTTTGGTTTCATGTTAAAGTGGAAAAAACACGTTCTAATGGGGTCCATATACAAAAATCATTCACCTCATATTTGAAAAGAAATTGACTAATTGAGTAGCAACTTCAATTTTTTTAAAAGTCAAAATTAGTCATACTTTTACATGGACCTGGATCCTCTGCTGCATTTTCCTTGTTGTCGCTTGTTCAGCCTTAATATTAACCATTGTATTATAGTCTATTCATATTAGTCATCTAAACTAATATTATGTATTGCTTATCAACCATTGGATCAGGAGCATGACAATGAGCTAAAGACAAAATGTTGTAGATGATCCATTCACCTTTTACATGGGCTCGTGTCTTAAAATCTTTTTAGTTTGAAAAAACCCAATCCTTCTAAAGTTTCCGCTTAGTCTTTCCGCGAATCTCGTTGCAGACCAAACCCTAATTAATTCTAGGGTTTTCATCTTCATTCATAGTCTCAGTAAGGATTTTGTTGTCTACTTCGAATTCCAGCTCTAAGAAACAACAATCCAAGCTATATCAATTTTTTTTTAGAGCCACAGCTTCCACCATTAACACGTCATTGTTACCCTTTATGCCATGAGAGCTAATTGACATGGTTTCCCTTCTTTCATATATGAAAATGGCTCCTAGACCCATTTTTCTTTTTCTGAGAGACTAACATCTGAGTTGCATTTTATCCACCCTTTTTTGGTGGTTTCAAGTTGGAGCTTTCAGTTCCTTGATCCTTCATCATACTCTCTTCGTATGGTGTATCTTTGTACTTTCATTTGTTGTTACTACAATTTCAATTATTTTCTTTATCATTTCTGACCACTTGAACCTGTTGCATGTAGTTGGTTCGAGTAAGTTTGTTCTTTCCAAGGTTCATGATGGGATTCTAATGGTTATCATTGGAATTTTCATCCTCTCTTGACTTATGATTTATTTTTCCTTTTCCATCTTCCTTGTTTTGATTCCTTTTATCCTTGTTGTTTTGGCTAACATTAACATTGTGAGATATTGGATCGAACTCTAGTATTGTCGAAGGGTAGCTTCTTGGTTCGACAGTTCGATAGAGTTAAGCATGAAGTCGAAGGATTGTTCACATGCTGGTGTCGAAGTGTGTATGCTGTAGTCGAAGATGGGTCTAGCATGCAGATGTCGAAGATGCTAGGGTTGTTAGCATGTTAAATTAGGTTTTAGTGTTTAAACCCTAATTTGTTAAGTTAGCTTGTTTATTAAGTTGGCTTGTGTAATGGGCCTTGCTGAAAAAGCCCATTAGTTAGTATGTTAGGTTTTATTATAAATAGCATACTAGTCTCTCATCATTGCTAAGCTGCAAATCCTAATTTAGGGTGAGAGAGGTTATTTGTTATTCTTGTAAACTTGTAATCTTGTTTTAAGAGAAAGTAAAAGAATAACGGTTATAACCAATTATTGTGTTCTTCTTCTCCCCTATAATTCCCTATTATACTTTGTTATTGGTATCGTTTTTCACAACAAATTGGTGCGGTGAGCGTGGAGAAGATGCCTTCAACAAAGTATGAGATTGAAAAGTTCACCGGAGTGAATGATTTCGGTCTGTGGCGCTTGAAGATGAAAGCCCTACTGGTTCAGCAGGGTTGTTTGGAAGCGTTGAAGGGAGAGGCAGCCATGAATGCAGAATTGACGGCAGCGGAGAAGACAAATATGATCGAGAAAGCACACAGCGCAATTTTGTTGAGCCTTGGTGATAAGGTTCTCCGGCAGGTATCAAAGGAGACGACGGCATCAGGGTTATGGGTGAAACTTGAAAGTTTGTATATGACCAAATCGCTGGTAAATCGACTCTACCTGAAGCAAGCTTTGTATTCATTCAAGATGATTGAAGACAAAGTATTGGCTGAGCAGTTGGATATGTTCAACAAGCTGATTCTTGATCTTGAAAATATTGATGTGAAGATCGATGATGAAGATCAAGCGCTGTTACTATTGTGTTCTTTGCCTCGATCACATGCTCACTTCAAAGAAACTCTCTTGTATGGAAGGGAGTCCCTGACGTTTGAAGAAGTTCAATCAGCCTTGTACTCTAAGGACTTGAATGAACGAAAGGAGCATAAACCTTCGACTGTTGGCGAAGGTTTGGCCGTTAAAGGAAAACTCTTACGAAAGGATGGTAAGTTCGACAAGAAGAAAGGCAAAAGCCAGTCGAAGACTTACAGTGGCGAAGCATCTGGCATTCGATGCTACCATTGTAAGAAGGAGGGTCACAGAAGAAAGGTGTGCCCTGAACGCTTGAAATATAATGGAGGTAAGGATAATGGCAACGCTGCCATTGTTCAAGATGATTTCGAATCATCTGATGTTCTTGTGGTTTCAAGCAGTGACTCTAAGAAGGAGTGGATTATGGATTCAGGTTGCACTTGGCACATGACTCCAAACAAAGACTTGTTCGAGGAATTATGTGATCAAGATGGTGGATCAGTATTGCTGGGAAACAACAAGGCTTGCAAGATTGCAGGTGTTGGATCTGTGAGATTCAAGCTCCATGATGAGTCAATAAGGTTGTTGACTGAAGTCAGGTATGTTCCTGATTTGAAGAGAAATCTGCTTTCTCTTGGTGAATTCGACAAGAAAGGATATGTTTTCCAAGGAGAGAAAAGTATCCTAAGAGTCATGAAGGGTTCGAAGGAAGTCTTGAGAGGCGTGAAGAAACAAGGCTTGTATACCCTTGAGGCTGAAGTTGTAAGTGGTTCGACAAATGTTGCATCCACGAAACCTTTGTCGAAAACAGAAATCTGGCACATGAGATTGGGCCATGTCAGTGAAAGGGGTCTGGTCGAATTAGGGAAACAAAATCTGCTTGGTGGAGACAAAGTCGAAAAGCTGAAGTTTTGTGAACCCTGTGTACTTGGAAAATCTTGCAGAGTGAAGTTCAACAAAGGCAAACAAAGAACACATGGATCCCTTGATTACATCCATGCTGATCTTTGGGGGCCTGCAAGGTGTCCATCACATTCAGGAGCAAGGTATTTTCTATCCATAGTAGATGATTATTCCAGAAAATTATGGGTATTCATCCAGAAGACTAAGGATGAAACTTTTGAGAATTTCAAAAGTTGGAAGACTCTGGTTGAAAATCAGACTGGCAGAAAGGTCAAGAGGTTGAGAACCGACAATGGCCTTGAATTTTGCAATGAGGCATTCGACAGTTTTTGTGCTGCCTCTGGTATTGCAAGGCATAGAACTACTGCAGGTACTCCACAGCAAAATGGTTTGGCTGAAAGGTTTAATCGAACTATTTTGGAGAGAGTCAGATGCATGTTGACTAGTGCGGGGTTAACAAAGGTGTTCTGGGCTGAGGCTGTTTCGACAGCAACATATCTGATAAACAGATGTCCTTCGACAGCGTTAGATATGAAGACACCTGAAGAAGTTTGGTCGGGACATCCACCAGATCTCGACAAACTGAGAGTATTTGGCTGCGTAGCCTATGCTCACATTAGGCAAGACAAGGTCGAACCTAGAGCTCTGAAATGCATGTTCATGGGATACCCTGAAGGAGTCAAAGCTTATAGGCTATGGTGCCTAGAGCCAGGTCACAGGAGGTGTATCACCAGTCGAGATGTAGTTTTCAATGAAGCTGAAATGGCTTTTAAGAAAACTGATGATGTTGGTCGAAGTACAGAAACATCTGACGAAGAGCTGGAACAGGTAGAAATTCCTGTTGAGGTGGAGCAAGTTGATGCTGAATTGCATATCCCAGATGAAGTCGAAGAAGAAGCAGAAGATGCTGAAGTTGAGGAAACTGACGATGACTACCTATTGTCGAGAGATAGGTCGAGAAGAGTCATCAAGCCACCTCAGAGACTTGGATATGCAGATCTTATAGCTTATGCCTTAATCTCTGCAAGTGAGGTTCTAGACGAAGAACCTAGAGACTATAAGGAAGTTATGAGGAGTCGAAATAAGACTGAATGGCTGAAGGCCATGGATGATGAGATGAAATCTCTTCATGATAATCATACTTGGGAACTGATCAAGAAACCTGTTGGGGCAAGGTTAGTTAGCTGTAAATGGATTTTCAAAGTTAAGGAAGGAATTGAAGGAGTGACGTCGAAAAGATACAAGGCAAGGTTAGTTGCAAGGGGTTTCACTCAGAAAGAAGGTGTCGACTTCAATGATGTGTTTTCTCCTGTTGTGAAGCATAGGTCCATTCGAATGTTGCTTGCCATGGTGGCACAGTTCGATCTTGAACTGGAACAGATGGATGTGAAGACTGCGTTCTTGTATGGTGATTTAGATGAAACGATCCTGATGAGGCAACCTGAAGGGTATGTCGAAAAGGGGAAAGAAGATTATGTGTGCAAGTTAAAGAGATCTTTGTATGGGCTGAAACAATCTCCTCGACAGTGGAATAGGAGATTCGACAAGTTCATGGCACGCATAAGTTTCATTAGAAGTCAGTTCGACCACTGCGTTTACTTCAGATTTCGACCTGGTAATTCATTTGTTATTTTGTTGCTTTATGTGGATGATATTCTCATAGCAAGCAACAATGTTGAAGATGTGACGAGGGTGAAGGCTGAACTCAATAAGGAGTTCGATATGAAGGATCTGGGAGCTGCTTCCAGGATTCTTGGAATTGACATTCGAAGAGATAGAAAGAAGTCGAAGTTATGCCTATCTCAAGAGGCATATCTACGGAAGATTCTTGAAAAGTTTGGTATGTCAAATTCGAAGCCAGTTGTGACTCCAACAAACCCTCAATTCAAGCTGAGTATTGATCAGTGTCCCAGTACTGATGTCGAAAGAGCCTATATGAATAGCATCCCATATGCTAATATAGTCGGTTCTTTGATGTATGCTATGGCCTGTACTAGACCCGACATAGCATACGCAGTAAGTCTTGTAAGCAGGTACATGGCGAATCCTGGAAAGGCTCACTGGCAAGCATTGAAGTGGATTTTAAGGTACATAAATGGATCTCTGAACAGAGTTCTAATTTATGGTGGAGCCTTGGGTGAAGATAGTAAAGCAGTAATAGAAGGATATGTCGACTCTGATTATGCAGGTTGTATGGATTCCAGAAAATCTATTTCTGGATATGTTTTCACTATGTTTGGCACTGCAATTAGTTGGAAAGCAACACTTCAGAAGGTTGTTGCTCTATCAACCACTGAAGCGGAGTATATTGCCCTAACTGAAGCTGTGAAAGAAGCATTGTGGCTTGAAGGTTTTGCAAAGGAGCTAAAACTTCAAGGTCGAGGTATCACTGTTAAATGTGATAGTCAAAGTGCAATACACCTGTCGAAGAATTCAGCCTATCATGAGCGAACTAAGCACATTGATGTGAGGCTGCATTTCGTCAGAGGAGTAATCGAGCGTGGAGAAGTCCAAGTGCTGAAGGTTTCGACTGAAGACAATGCTGCTGATATGATCACCAAGACATTGCCGAGTTGCAAGTTTTTCCACTGTATGCAGTTGATAAAGCTGCATGAAGAAAGCTAGTTTGTTCCTTGACGTTGTAGAGTTAGGTCCAAGGTGGAGATTTGTGAGATATTGGATCGAACTCTAGTATTGTCGAAGGGTAGCTTCTTGGTTCGACAGTTCGACAGAGTTAAGCATGAAGTCGAAGGATTGTTCACATGCTGGTGTCGAAGTGTGTATGCTGTAGTCGAAGATGGGTCTAGCATGCAGATGTCGAAGATGCTAGGGTTGTTAGCATGTTAAATTAGGTTTTAGTGTTTAAACCCTAATTTGTTAAGTTAGCTTGTTTATTAAGTTGGCTTGTGTAATGGGCCTTGCTGAAAAAGCCCATTAGTTAGTATGTTAGGTTTTATTATAAATAGCATACTAGTCTCTCATCATTGCTAAGCTGCAAATCCTAATTTAGGGTGAGAGAGGTTATTTGTTATTCTTGTAAACTTGTAATCTTGTTTTAAGAGAAAGTAAAAGAATAACGGTTATAACCAATTATTGTGTTCTTCTTCTCCCCTATAATTCCCTATTATACTTTGTTATTGGTATCGTTTTTCACAACAAACATGTTCTTTTATTTCATCTATGTTATGCATATAGTTTCTCTGATTTGAGTTGTTTGTGTTTGTTTGCTTACCTCGGTATTTTGTTCTATTTGACGATAAACCCTTATTCTGTTTGTTCTTTTGGATATTATGGTTGTTGCTCTTTTGCTCATTTATTATTTTTGTAGGTTTGACTCATAATATATTCTTTAGAATTTTGGAGTTGCATGTTGTTGCAAGTCATCTCATTTTCCTCTCTGATCACTTTCTTCTCCTTCTCTATTGGATGTTGTTAGTTTTATCTTCCACAGTTTTCTATGTAATTTTATTTGTGTACAGTTTTCTAACTTTATCACCATTTTGTTATATGTTGTTGTAAGTCTTATCTTTCTCCTCAGTGTTCCTATTCTTCACTTTTCTTTCTAGTTTCTAATGATATTTTTTTCTATAACTTTTGTGTTTTTAGAATAATTTTTGTCTCGTATATCCATTTTCCCCTTTCTTCATTGTTCTTGTTGTCTTCGTTATTTGTGTTCTTCTTGTTGTTTTTGTTTTCTTAAGTGTTGCTCGTACCATGATTCCATGCATCCTTGCCTTCTTTCTTTCTGATTCTCTGTGTTGTTTCTTCTATTATTCTCTTATTCATCCTTATGACTTCTCTCTCTTATGAAATTTATTTGATTACTCACAGGATTGTTGGGATTACTGATATTGGAGGCCTCATAATTATGTATTTGGCTCTCCATTTTCTCCGTGTTCTTATTTACACTAGGATTGTCCTTCTTCTCCTTATTAATGTCACTAATATTCTTGTTCTTGTTATTTGAATTTTTGTTAATATTTTGGAAATTATTGACTCATTGGTTGGCTTTGTCTATAACGTCATAAACTGGTGTTTCTATTTTCATAAATAAAAGAAGGGTTAAATACATTTTACCCCCCTGTAATTAAACTTGGCAAAACTGGGGTTTGAACCCCCAATCTTTATGTTATGGTTGACATTTTGAACCACTTCGCCATACATGCTTCTTGGACTACGTTACAAACGAAATATTTATGTATCATATTTTCTACCATTTTTCAAATATAATATAAACCATATATGTTTATTATTATTAATACATTATTTATTTATTAATAATTTATTTCAATTACAAATTTTAATTTTATTACATAACATTTATTATCCTATTTTTATTAGTATATTATTTTATTTATTTATTATATAGTTTATTGATTATAGTTTATTTTATCAATAATTGTATATACTATATATGTTTATATTATTAATATATTACTTTATTTATTATTTATTTATTTATTTATTTATTTATTTATGTATTTATTTATTTATTATTAATATTTATATATTACATTTTTTTATATTTATTATTAATATACTTTATTATTAATATATGTTTATATATATGTTTACTAATAATAAATAAGTAAATAAATAAAGTAATATATAAATATTAATAATAAACCATTTAATAAATAAATTAAATTTAAATATTAATAATAATAAATAAATAAAGTAATATATAACTATTAATAATAAATAAATAAAGTATATTAATAAATAAATAAAGTAATATATAAATAGTAATAATAAACACATATATAAACATATATTAATATATTAGTAATAAAGTATATTAATAATAAATAAATAAATAAAGTAATATATAAATAGTAATAATAAAATAATAAACACATATATAAACATATATTAATAATAAATAAATAAAATAATATATAACGATTAATAATAAATAAATAAAGTATATTAATAAATATTAATAATAAATAAATAAATAAAGTAATATATAAATATTAATAATAAAATGATAAACATATATATAAACGTATATTAATAATAAATAAATAAATAAAGTAATATATAACTATTAATAATAAATAAATAAATAAATATATTAATATATTAATATTAATAATAAATAAATAAATAAGTAAATAAATAAAGTAATATATAAATATTAATAATAAACCATTTAATAAATAAATTAAATTTAAATATTAATAATAATAAATAAATAAAGTAATATATAACTATTAATAATAAATAAATAAAGTATTTTTTTTTAATAAAAGGGTAATATATATCAAAAAAGAATGATACACAAAAAGGTGGGGGGACTAGGCCAAAACCCACTCAAAAGTATCTAAACCTGTAAATAGGCAAACCAAACCTATTTTTTACATAGTCATTTCTAATATCAACGGGTAAGGAGTCAAAAAGAGTGAAGGAAATAGATGTGCGGCCTAAATTAGCAAAAAAATTAGCAAACCAAGCCTATTTTATATAAACATATATTAATATATTAGTAATAAAGTATATTAATAAATAAATAAATAAAGTAATAAATAAAGTAATATATAAACATATATTAATATATTAGTAATAAAGTATATTAATAAATAAATAAATAAAGTAATATATAAACAAAATATATATATTTGCTTTGGAAATTATAACAACTGAGCATTTTGCTTCAATGGTTGGTTGCGCGCCTATTAACCCTTGTAACTTGGGTTCGAAACCCAGGTTTTGCAAGTTTGATTATTTGCAGTTTTGCAAGCTTTCCAAAACCATGCCCAGTCAGCAAGATACCATGCCCAGTCATTTGCAGTTTTGCAAGCTTTCCAAAACCATGCCCAGTCAGCAAGATTCCCCTCGCCCAGTCAGCCAAACAAGGGATAGGGGGTGTCTGAAAACAGAATCTTGTTTTCAAAGGGGCGAAGGCTAAATTTTTTTTAATAAGGGGGAAAACCGAATCTCGCTACTTTGGCAGGGGGTAAATTGTATTTAACCCATAAAAGAATTGTTTGCAAACCATATACTATCTATAATATTAATCATCATAACATTGTTGAGGCTATCCATATCTAGAATGGTATCTCTTATCCAATATGTGAAAGTATGATTACTACTGTTGTTGAAATTGATGTTTAGTTGAAAAACCAAACCAAACTTGTTTTGCCCATATGCAATTTTTGAGGCAGTGTTTAATGGAATCTATACTAGAATTACATTTAAGGCATATAGGATTACACCTTATCCCCTTTTAGATTAAGTTTTATCTAAATGATATGGATTGATTAAGAAGCCTCCATATTAGGGTTTGTTATCTAGGAGTAACTTGGCATTTCCATATTTTTTCTACATCTTTTTCTCCTTTCCTGTGTCTAAAACTTCAAGTTCAAGGTCTTGTTTGCAATTCTTAATGCTCTAGTAGTCTGTTTTAACACTATTATGCCCATTACTAGTTTTAATCCTTCTAGTGATATCTTTTTCATCCCTGTTATAAAGAGGGGTGTTCATACTCGCTTCTTTGTCTATAAGAAGGAATATATTGTCAATAATGTTATTGTTTCAACAATTATTTTCCACATCAATGAGGTTCTCGAATTCAATCATCCTTGTTTACAAAGGTTTTTGTGTTAGGACTTTAAACCAACATTGATTTAGAATCCAATTGTCATTAGATATATTGATTTTCTCTCCATTACCTATTAGCCAACATGTATCTTTCTTTTTGATCAAACTACTTTAATGTATGCTTCTATGTACGTAACTAGGCTTTCTTCCTAGTTTGTATGGATGAAAGATATTTTTGGATAGTATTTGACTTTTAGGGTTTTCCCAACTAAGGAGTTCGAGTTAATGAGAAGCCCCAAAACTTTTTTGGATAGCATAGCTTCATTGAAGTCTCTAAGATTCCTAAACCCTAGACCATTGTTTCCGTTTACACAATTCTCCCAAATTCATCTAATGATTTTTCTCTCATTATCCTTTTCTCTCGACCAGAACTTGTACGTAAGTTTGTCCATTTTTTTATATAAATATTTTTTAATAATAAGTAACCTCTTAATATAAATAGGAATAGCCTAGGATATTGCTTTAGCTTTAATATGGGTTGTATTACCTGCATATGATAGGGTGTTAGTTTTCCAACCTTTAAGCTTCTGACTCATCCTATAAATAAGGAAATTGAAAGTTTAGTTTTTTGATAAGTCTATTTGAGTGAGAATTCCTAAGCAGGTGTGGGTTTTTTTATCAATGATAGGTGTTTTTTTTTTCAATCACTGAAGTCCCATTTATTCTCTTTAGTAGTGCTCTTGCAGAACATTATCTTCGATTTTTTGAAATTTATTTTTTGTCTTGAAGCATTTTCATACGTATTAATGATGTTAAGGAGAATATTTGATTCCCTCTTACTAGCCCTACAAAAGAACAAATTGTCATCTATAAATAATAAGTGGGTAATATTCATGGCATGTTTTGATATAGAGATACCTCTTAAGAGTTTGTTATTCAAGGCTTTTTTAATTAAGTTAGAAAAAACTTCCGCACGTATTATAAAAAGATAAAGGGGAAAGAGGGTAGGTTGAAAAACGATGTCCAATTATAAAAATCTTGACTTATAAACTTGTTTAACAATATATATATATATATATATATATATATATATATATATATATATATATATATATATATATATATATATATATATAATAAAAGAGAAAAATGCACCAGTGATTTATTCATGTTCGTCCTAACCACTTGACTTACTTCTATCCCCAAAAATTTCTTCTTGAGATTTTTCACTATATTAGATGTGAGCTTTTCACAGGTCATGCACACAAATCTTCTTACTACCAAACATGAGCTTTTACATTGGCTAACCCACAAACTAAACGGGAGATTTTACACCGAGATAATATAAGTAGCAAACAAAGCTTTTAGAATAGGCTGGGTTTAGTAACCAAAAAGATTTTTTGACGGATAAACTCAAAAAGAAAACGAGAGCTTTTAACGAACTAATATCACGAACCAAACCAAGATTTTATCTAGCTAATCTCATAAAGCTTTTAATTTGTTTAGCTCAAGAACCAAAGAACGACTTCTTTCAAATAAGTTACACAAGAGACAAACCCTTTTGAGTAACTTACAAAAATTCCCATAGCTCCAGAACAAAAAATAGTGTCATTGATAGTCTCACTCTCAAAACACTAAGTCAATTTAGTAAAAAAGAAAAAATGAAATGGAGAGAGTAGAAAGTGAGAAAGTATTATAGAAATATGATTTTTGATGTATTTTGAAATGGGGAGAAACCCTCTATTTATAGGAGAAAAATTTGTCTCAAAAAGGAAAAAGATCCATGGGCCCTTTAATGGACTAATCAATTTAGCTTCAAAAATACGACAACCCTAATTCCATAAAGGAAACCCTACAACGACTGTGTGTCTTATTCAATTAGGAACATTTTTAATCGATTAAGAAGCCTTTTACCTTGATTTAATCGATTAGATAAAATCTTTAATCAATTTAGTGGTGTAAAACTGTTTCCTAAGTGATTACACAACTACAAAATATACCTTCGTAACATGATATTTACCTCGATTATTCAATCAACTGAATTAATAGGTGATATTTAGGTGTCTGCATTTTTTTTATTAAAAGACTTTTCACTACGGTCCTTAATAACAACCATGTTGAAAAGTAGGAAAATACCATTTTTAACCACGGTTAGAATTCCAACTCTGGTAAAAAGTGGTGTCTAGTTATGGTTTCAAATCCCAGATCCAACATTTTTGGATTTTCACTTATTTTTAAGTCACTTTTGACCACGGTTGGAATTCCAATCGTGGTGAAAAGTGATGTCTGGTCATGGGTTCGAATTCCAGCACCAACATTTTTTTCTTTTTTACTTATTTTTAAGCCATTTTTCACCACGGTTAGAATTCCAACCGTGGTAAAAAGTGGAACCTTCTTTTTTTTTTTTAAAGATATATATAACGCTCTTAGTTCGTTCACTTTTGCCTTAGACGTACTTAGTCAAACCTCATCTTCCACCTCCAAACTTCTTCCATTTACGAAATACTATTCCTCCATTAAACCAAACTTGAAAAAGATCATTTCTTCCATAAACGAAACTCAAAAATATTTCTTCCATTAACGAGTTTCAAAACTCCATCATCTCTTCTCCAAATTGAACGAGTAATGGAAAGCATGGATTCAACTTAGTAACGTTAGTTGTTGTTGTGTCATGTAAAATATTCTTGTTTAACAATTCTATTTATTTATTTTGGTGTTGTTGTTATCGTTGTCGTTCTTGTTGTTTTTCTTGTTGATGATGACGATGTTGTTGTTGTTGTTCTTATTTTTCTTGTTGTTGTTCTTGTTATAGTTGTTGTTCTTGTTGTTGTTCTTATTGTTATTCTTGTTGTTATTGTTGTTGTTTTGTTATTTTTCTTCTTGTTGTTATCTTAACAATATTTAATATTATTGTGATGAAAGTTATCAATTTATTCTGGAAAAAATGAAAAATAGTGACTGACCTTTCACCATGGTTGTTTATTACAATCATTGTTATATGTAGGGCGCTTTCCAATTTATTACCATGGCCAATAGACTATGGTTGTAAATTGTAACACCCTTCTAAACCCCGCAGAAATTAATAAAACAATTCAGAGTAAAACATGAAAATAAGGGTGCCACAATTCAATTTAAAACAATCTATCATAAATCAATTGTCATGCTTCACTTAGGAACGAATCATCAATTTAACAAAATCATGTTTTTACACAACGGAATATTCATCATACGGATAAGCATAACATCATCTATGCAATATCCCACAAAATTAATACAATAACAACATAATAGAGTAACATCATATACTCTAAACTAGCGTTCCCCAGTGTTACAATATCAGAGCATGACACCGAGGCTATACTTAAACAAACTGGCCTATGAGCTATCCTCACCAAAGCCAAAAGCCGCTACTCGCCAATCTGAAAATGTCAACAGTAAGGGTGAGTCTCATTCAAATTAACAAATGTTATTGAATCATAAATAATAACACATCATAGTTACATCATTCACCCAATTGTTTCATAAACAGATATCCAGACAAGTTTCATCATCACAAAACAATCAACCAACACATCATCAATATTTATAACACTGGAATACATCCAATCATGTTATAAAAGTCATGCATATGAATGCAACTGACACTATGCATGTGGTACCAACATCATCAAATGGGAATAACCCATGACCGATCCAACATCATCAAGATACGGCCCTGCCAGCACAGATTCCACACAATGGGAATCATGCCCTTCACTGATCCAACACATCATCATGGATACAACATCATCAATGAATATGAATGAATGCAAACATACATGAACATACTTATACCATCGTCAAGTCTAATGAGTAACATCTTCAAATACTCATTTCATCATCATCATCGTCGTCATCATCATAATCAAAGTATGTTTATATACATTAGCATCATTCAAATACAATCAATCATCATTATCATCATTAAAGAACATATATACATGTGTCCACATCAATCATCATCATTAATAAGAAACAACATACATGTATCCACATCATTCCAAACAAAGCAATCATCATCATATAATTCTCAACAAATCATCACATCATAATGTTTTTCAAAACAACATCTTATATTGTCACATTTCATCATATATGTCAACAATACATCATCCATCCAACAAACAAGATATTCACATCATACTCACATCATCACAAAACTATCTCATAAGATTCATCATACCAACAAACAAATCATCACATGAATCATGTTTTAAACATAGCTTGTATCGTTACATCTTATCATATATATCCACAACACATCATACATCAAAACAAGCAAATGTTGATAAAATAAATTCAAGATGCTGCTCATTTTATTATTATAACACAAAGAATATTTCGTAAACTTCATCCTGCTCGAGACGGCACTTAAAACAGGCCAACGGTTCGAAAGTTATGCATCTTTAAACTTTTCAAAGATTACTAGCAGCACGCGGCGCCACACAATGTTCGCGACGCGCTGCCAGGGAAACGACGCCTTCGCGGCGTAAACAAAGGATGCGGCGCGAAACGAGAAAAGAACTACGCCTTCGCGGCGCCAACCTACCTTCGCGGCGCGAACTGGCAAAAATCAGAGATCTCAATCGCAATTGACAGCATACGAACCTGAATCCCAAATCCCTCAACCTCGACCAAATCGATTCAAGTTGATCAAACACCACAAAACAGCCACACAACATATATCATACACACATATAACATATATTATGCATCATCGAACATCATACAACACTAAATTCATGGAATTCATCAAAAATAGATAATTATCAACAAACATCCCCAAAATCCCAACTCTATCATACGACTCAATTGACATGAAATAATATATCTATATCAGTCCTATTATCCATAACCCGATAATAGATGTTAATCGGAAGTGTCCCCCCTTACCTTAGCAAAGAATCTGGACTTTTCCCCTTCTTCTCCATCAAACCCGTAAGCCTCTTTTCTTCATTTTCAGCAAGAATTCCCAATCTTCAAACTCGCTTATCTCCCTCATCGAGAACCTTCCTGACACGAATTAATATATCAAATCGAAGGAAATTTTGTGTAGAATCTGAATCTTCGAGAATTACCTGATTTGGAGTTACGAGCAAGAAGTTATGACCCATTTTGTGAAGGCTGCCAAAGAGTTGCGAAAATAGCTTTTGCCCATGAGTTCTTCTTCTCTCCCTCTTAGATTTTCTTCCTCTATTTCTCAATTTCCTCTTATTTTCTTGTTTTATGAAAACATAACATAATTTAGTAATGGGCTTCTTCACACTAACACCCCCACATTACTAACTCCACCAATGGCCCAACACTACATTTTATTATTTCTTCCCACATAATTCCAATAAAATGCTAATTCAAATTAATTAATTTAAAACTTAATTAAATTAATTAAATAAGAAATTTTTGGATGTTACAACTCTCCCCCACTAAAAGAGTTTTCGTCCTCGAAAACATACTTCCAGTGAAAAGTTTCAGATAGAGCCTTTCATCTGACTCTCCAGTTCCCATGTAACATTTCCATCAGTCGATCCTAAAAATCCATCTGACATCACCAACAGGAAACACATCTCACGCATTCAATTCTCGGCTCTTGCGTCGCATTTGACTACCCAAAGGTGTACTACTCGTTATACGTCCAAAAGGTTAACAACAATAGAATATTGAGGTACAACCCATACAATACGTCCAATAACTGAATAATATAACTACACAACCCGTGGTATGATCACACCTGATCAACACTGCAGCAATGCATTCCATATACGAATGTACCAACCTGAAATACACTTTCCCATTTGCGCGATAAGGTAATACTTACACTTTTCACCAACCGCTTCCATTAAGAAACTCAATAATAATATTCCTGTATCATTGGATTTCAACTATCTGAATCCTCTTAAGTCACACCAGCAACTATCCAACACGTTACATTCCGCTTTTGTCGCACTACTCTGATTACCCATTACAACCATCATTACCAATTTGATTTTTGAGTTATACCCAACTTTGGCCTTCTTTACTTGTTTTTTCAAGAATCATTCTTACATTCCATGGTACTAATTCACTACTCAGCAATCCTTACTCGCATCCAACAAAACCCAATTCTTGATTTACTTCCTCTATTTAAACATCCTAACCATCATAACAAGTACACACAAGTAATTATAATCACACTCGTCAGCCTCAATACACTATTTCTTACAAAATAACTCAAATTGAGTTTCGCTCTTCTCTAAGAATTAAATCAACCTCATCCTTCTTAGAGTATAATCCCTTATTATATCTAGAATCTACAATAACATTTTACAACAACATAAAATTATTATAGCATCATATGGTATCAACTCATCGTCTTAACTTCGCCGAATACATACTCGTTAACTACGTACAACCATAATAACATATTCATCATCTCGGTAATTATTCAAAAGAGTTATAATTCTTCGACACGACATCCTTACATCCACTAGATTCTAAATCCAACATATAGATCAATACATATTCTCTATGTAAGCTCCTGACATATTAATCTCTCATTTCCCATGAGTAGTACTCATGACACTACTCCACATCACACTTTCGCTGCGTGACTCTGATTACTCATCTTAAGTCCTTTGCCCATCATGTTGCACTCTTCCATATTCACTTCTTTATAAGTTCACACAGCATAGTGAGTGATTATTCTCACGACTTAGTATTCATCACTTTTTAAATCATTAAGGTAACAAAACAAGTTCATCCCATCTATATGATTTCCGTTTACTACCAACAAGAGATTAAGGGTGATCAAGTCCTCAATTTGTCAATAGATAGTCGGCAACCATACTTAAGCATAAACTGTTGTTACTACATAATAGTGTCCTTTCCGAGTTTGCACTCGAACTTATTAACATCGTCATAGCCCAATAATTCACCTTGAGCCTTTACAACTTGCACACTTCCCTTTCAGTGGATCTTGTCGGTGAGACACCAACGTCTAAACATTTTACACAATTCGCTTCATAGTCACTTAGCATCACACACTTGTTAAGTACTTCCAAACTTCATAATCACTAATATACTCGTACATTACTATTCATCTCGTTCCAAATCAAAATCCTCATCTTAGCAAAAGACCGCGATAACATCCATAACTCGTGGTTTCACTCCCAATCTCATGACGTCTTTCGCATACCAATATTATTTCACTCGGAATCTCAACAAAGTCTCCCTCTTATCAATAGGTGTTAGAAATTCTCTACAATTCTTCTTTTATACTTGTCGTTACTTTGGCATCACAAATACGACTTCAATCGTTCTAAAGTTTATTCCACATTTACTACTAATTCACTTCTCACTAAAATCCATCGGTACTCAAATCATCTTTATGACCGAACATCTCATCAACAACATGTTCTACTCAACTTCGTTTCAAACAATCGCGGTAGTAGGCATTCTTATTCAACAAGTTTCATGCTTCCTTAACCGTCTTCAGAATATCTCCTCATAGGATCAATCTACTGTACTTATAACTTTCCCATAATTTAGAACATAATCTCTCCTCTTCATAGGTTCAAACGGCACGTTAATCCGACACTCGGAACTCAAGATATGAATTTTCCAATCGTTGTCCGAAAATCCAACACCGACATCATGCAGCGACACTCTATACGATGTGTCCAAAACTCCTCAATTGATACCTTTAATTCCTAAAATTGCTTCTCAACAAACATTTAAATTATTCCTTCAATCCGCTCAACTCTGACACTGACGTCTCGTTCAATACTAACCAACAAGTCTAGTTCTAAGAGCAAGCGTAACCGCAACTTCACGTCTTTCCAACATCATCCTGTCACAATTAAATATGTTAAAGCTGCTGCAACTATTTTTATAATAAAGTTCATCTCGTTAGCTTTCCGACGCTTCAAACGGAACTCAAATCGGATGTCCAGAACTCCAGTTATGAATTTTCGAAGTTCTGCAGCTATTCAGCAATTTTCCTGCGTTTTTCTTACGAAAATCTCACTCCAAAACTCATTCTCTTCAACTCGATTACATTCCAAACAGCCCCTTATCGTATCTATTCACTTCCAAACATTCTTATAACTTGAGCAACACATCCCATCGCTGAAGTGCGATTTCTGAAACATTACGACCGCAACCCTCTTTGCAACTTGCAGCTGAACCTCTTCCGAAACGCAAGGCTACTCAACTGACAACTTCGCAGCCTCTCAGCAGAGCTGATGAATTGCAACTTCCTAATTTCCCTCTCCTATAACTAATCATCAATCACTTCTAATCATCTTCCTTCAAGATGTTCCAACTCAATTACCAGTCAAGTCTTAATTTCAAGTCACCTTCAATTTGGAAAATAACAATTCCAACAACGCTTGCACTGTTGCCAACAACAGCCTACTCAATCAATCATCTCACAACTGAAACATAACCGAGAAGCGAAGCTTCTCCCCCACTTGTTTCAAACCAACTTCTGCAACAAGCAACCAAGTACCGACAGTGATTCACTCACATGTCGCGTACCAAGGGATAATATGCCGACGGTATTCAACTGTCGTGCAACTCAACTGACTTGACAATTGGCCGGACGGACCGACCTGCTCTGATACCACTATTGTAACACCCTTCTAAACCCCGCGGAAATTAATAAAACAATTCAGAGTAAAACATGAAAATAAGGGTGCCACAATTCAATTTAAAACAATCTATCATAAATCAATTGTCATGCTTCACTTAGGAACGAATCATCAATTTAACAAAATCATGTTTTTACACAACGGAATATTCATCATACGGATAAGCATAACATCATCTATGCAATATCCCACAAAATTAATACAATAACAACACAATAGAGTAACATCATATACTCTAAACTAGCGTTCCCCAGTGTTACAATATCAGAGCATGACACCGACGCTATACTTAAACAAACTGGCCTATGAGCTATCCTCACCAAAGCCAAAAGCCGCTACTCGCCAATCTGAAAATGTCAACAGTAAGGGTGAGTCTCATTCAAATTAACAAATGTTATTGAATCATAAATAATAACACATCATAGTTACATCATTCACCCAATTGTTTCATAAACAGATATCCAGACAAGTTTCATCATCACAAAACAATCAACCAACACATCATCAATATTTATAACACTGGAATACATCCAATCATGTTATAAAAGTCATGCATATGAATGCAACTGACACTATGCATGTGGTACCAACATCATCAAATGGGAATAACCCATGACCGATCCAACATCATCAAGATACGGCCCTGCCAGCACAGATTCCACACAATGGGAATCATGCCCTTCACTGATCCAACACATCATCATGGATACAGCATCATCAATGAATATGAATGAATGTAAACATACATGAACATACTTATACCATCGTCAAGTCTAATGAGTAACATCTTCAAATACTCATTTCATCATCATCATCGTCGTCATCATCATAATCAAAGTATGTTTATATACATTAGCATCATTCAAATACAATCAATCATCATTATCATCATTAAAGAACATACATGTGTCCACATCAATCATCATCATTAATAAGAAACAACATACATGTATCCACATCATTCCAAACAAAGCAATCATCATCATATAATTCTCAACAAATCATCACATCATAATGTTTTTCAAAACAACATCTTATATTGTCACATTTCATCATATATGTCAACAATACATCATCCATCCAACAAACAAGATATTCACATCATACTCACATCATCACAAAACTATCTCATAAGATTCATCATACCAACAAACAAATCATCACATGAATCATGTTTTAAACATAGCTTGCATCGTTACATCTTATCATATATATCCACAACACATCATACATCAAAACAAGAAAATGTTGATAAAATAAATTCAAGATGCTGCTCATTTTATTATTATAACACAAAGAATATTTCGTAAACTTCATCCTGCTCGAGACGGCACTTAAAACAGGCCAACGGTTCGAAAGTTATGCATCTTTAAACTTTTCAAAGATTACTAGCAGCACGCGGCGCCACACAATGTTCGCGACGCGCTGCCTGGGAAACGACGCCTTCGCGGCGCAAACAAAGGATGCGGCGCGAAACGAGAAAAGAACTACGCCTTCGCGGCGCCAACCTACCTTCGCGGCGCGAACTGGCAAAATTCAGAGATCTCAATCGCAATTGACAGCATACGAACCTGAATCCCAAATCCCTCAACCTCGACCAAATCGATTCAAGTTGATCAAACACCACAAAACAGCCACACAACATATATCATACACACATATAACATATATTATGCATCATCGAATATCATACAACACCAAATTCATGGAATTCATCAAAAATAGATAATTATCAACAAACATCCCCAAAATCCCAACTCTATCATACGACTCAATTGACATGAAATAATATATCTATATCAGTCCTATTATCCATAACCCGATAATAGATGTTAATCGGAAGAGTCCCCCCTTACCTTAGCCAAGAATCTGGACTTTTCCCCTTCTTCTCCATCAAACCCGTAAGCCTCTTTTCTTCATTTTCAGCAAGAATTCTCAATCTTCAAACTCGCTTATCTCCCTCATCGAGAACCTTCCTGACACGAATTAATATATCAAATCGAAGGAAATTTTGTGTAGAATCTGAATCTTCGAGAATTACCTGATTTGGAGTTACGAGCAAGAAGTTATGACCCACTTTGTGAAGGCTGCCAAAGAGTTGCGAAAATAGCTTTTGCCCATGAGTTCTTCTTCTCTCCCTCTTAGATTTTCTTCCTCTATTTCTCAATTTCCTCTTATTTTCTTGTTTTATGAAAATATAACATAATTTAGTAATGGGCTTCTTCACACTAACACCCCCACATTACTAACTCCACCAATGGCCCAACACTACATTTTATTATTTCTTCCCACATAATTCCAATAAAATTCTAATTCAAATTAATTAATTTAAAACTTAATTAAATTAATTAAATAAGAAATTTTTGGATGTTACATAAATAGCCTACTTGTAACCACACATAAGTTACCACGGTTGCTCAACCATGATTATAGGGCTTTCACAACTGTGATTATATGTGTTTTCCGTAGTAGTGTTAGGAATGCTCTTGTTCAATTCCACAAACACCTTGATGGTTCATTTATAGGTTGTAAGGTGTTTTAGCAAAAAAGAGAAGTTTAAAATTATTTTTAAGTGTGTGTGAGTTGCCTTAGTAATTTCAAGAATTACTCATATATCTTTATAATACACTGATCACTCAAACACGAACTAGAGAAATTTCCACACTTCCTCTCTTTCACAATCTTTGAAGCTTCAAATTCCCTTGCTTGATTTAGTAATTCATCGGAGACTTGACTTCTTCTAACTAATAAGGTTTGATAAAACTTCTTTAATAGAAACCATCGTTAAAGATTGCTTGACTAGAGATTATCAAGGACTCCACCGAACATCACTTGACATTAGGTGTTGATATCTTGATCTCACAATCAAAACATCTTGATCTTGATAGAACATCTTTGATCCTTACTTTTTCTTGACTCATAAAGACTTTGCATCATAATGTTGTCATCATCAAAAAAACATTGTGAACATTTGACAATTACAATCGTTATACATTCAAGCACATAGATAAACAATACTAAGATTAAAGGGATTTTTAACCTTTGAGATAAGACATGAAAGTTTGATTGAGGTCTCTAAGATCACTATATTCTTTGAGAATGTTAAGGAAAGTTGAGGAGATGTCTTTTTCCATTAAATTCCAAAAAATTAATAAAAAAATAGTTGGAATACCATCATCACCAAGGTCTGTCATGGCCTTGAGTTGACTTATCGAGGTGAAAATTTCTCCCGTCATAAAATGAGTATTGAGATCTTTCTTCAAATTATCTAAGAGTTTGTCTTTCATAATTCTATTAGACTTTAGGGGTTAGTAAAATTGTTATTCATATTTTGATATTTTATTTTTATACTAGTAAAGGACCCGTGCGTCCGCACGGGTCACGTAAAGTCGGTATAAATATTAAATAAATATAATATGGTTATGGTTAAAGAATTATATTGAAATATATATTAATTAAGCAAAATAATTTCTTCAATGATGATTATCATATCAATATTAATTTAATTTATCAATTTGTAGT
The DNA here is from genome assembly GCF_029867415.1 of Vicia villosa. Classification (NCBI taxonomy): domain Eukaryota; kingdom Viridiplantae; phylum Streptophyta; class Magnoliopsida; order Fabales; family Fabaceae; genus Vicia; species Vicia villosa. The sequence goes on along the minus strand of NC_081180.1, from coordinate 135,963,841 downwards.
TGTTTTCAATGATGATATTTATGTTGGATAAAAATTAAAATAATATTAGAGATAATTAAGTATTATTATTGATTACAATTTTAACTCTGAAAAAATATAGTTCTTGATAAAAAGTAAAAAAATAAATAAAAATTGAGATAATGTAGTTATTATGTACTATCATTATCAACAATTTTTATGGGCTCCCACCCCTAGTATGTCTACCCGCATTTTTTTCCGCAGACGCACATTATCAACAATTTTTATGGGCTCCCACCCCTAGTATGTCTACCCGCCTTTTTATGAGCATGATTCAAATTGCAAATTTAAATTATCAAAATAAAAAATTGCAAAAAAAATTATAACATCTATATAAGTCAAGAAACAAAAAATAATGAAATGACATATTATAGTTCAATGCAACACATTTAAAATTGGGACTGTTAACTCAACATAATAATTTAAAAATATTATTATTTCTATGATTAATAATTTGGGACGGTTAACTCAACATAATATTTTTATTAGGTTGATTAATGTATAATTGTTATTAATAAGCTCTTAATGTTGATTATTATGAAAATTTAATGAAAAATAAGACTGTTCTCCCATCGAACCATCTCCACTTTTTTTTTTGTTAATGTCCTTGATGCAGTCAAATTTTCTACTCTTTGTCACTGACAAAAATACATTAATAAATAAAAGGCAAGTAAACCAAACGCAGAGGTTGGTGTGAATCATAAATCTACTATAAATCGAAACAAAAATTTGATTAATGAATAGAGTGAGAATTCAAAAGGTTAATTTTTTGTTTCCAATATGTTAATTTCTTTAACCGAGAAAAAATGTTGGAAGTATAATAGGGTTTGGGAAAAGACTTTGAGTCAAATATGATTATATATGATTAATATTTAAAGTAATAATGCATTTAAGACTTCTTAGTTACAATTAACATTGAGAATCAAAAGCTTACACAAAAAAAAAACATTGAGAATCAAAATAATTAAATTGGAAAAAGAAACGAAGCATGCTTGAATTATTTGAAACATAAATATTTGGCACGAGTCACATAATAAAAATGGTAATAATTTAATTGGAAGCTTATACAGTATGCTTGTCTAATTTATAGTATATAGTTTATTTCTTATCATTTGGAACTCTAATTAATGATGGTTAAGAAAAATTAAAGATGAATTCTTATTAGCATTAAAATTGTGTTTTTCATGAAAAACAAAGAAAGTAAATTTAATGCATTTTATAATTATTTGTGTGTAGTTAATTTTTAATTTAGATTAAAATAAATAAATTGAAAAATCATATTTAATTTATGAATTAAATCAAATCCTAATCCTTTTTTAACTCTCCATTGAACTTCAGTAAATCATATATTTAATTTATTGGAATTTAAGATGGTCCTCCCAACCATGAAGACACTTTATTTTTGGTGAAATTTTTATATGAGAGACTCGTAGTCAAACTCTCCCGTGAAATCTTATCCTTCCTTTTGAAATTTTACGTGAGAAAATTGCAATCCCAATTTTAAACTCTCCCGTGAAATTCATGTACCCATTTTTTTTCAATTAAATATATTAAAAGTTTTTTTTAAAGAATTAAATATGAGGATGTACACTACTTATATATATAATATTTTTATATATAGTAAATAAATATATACCATTTCTAATAAGTCTATTTTCTTTTCTTTCTTTTTTTTGTTGCTAAATATCTATATCAATTGAGATCTTCATAGAAAATAAATAAGATAATAGATTAAAAATATTAATGCATTATACTTGAAATGAAGAAAAAAAATATTTAAAAAATTATAATAACAATTATATTATATTAGAAATATTAGATATTCATAGAAAATAAATTATACATTAATCCTGTCATAAATTTCACACAAACACCAGTGATATGTAATGTTAAATCGTACTAATGTTTATTTAACATTAACTTGGATCAAAACATAAAAAATTATAATATATTTGTGATGAAAAGACAACTAAAGTGACCCATTTTCAATAAAATAAGGGTAAGGAAAGACAATTAAAGTGGCCTATTTCTTCACTTCGGAAAAATGACCTATTTTTTACATTGAAAACATATATGAAATGATTACAATTATTTAATATTGCATTGAAAAGATGCTGAAAATGAATTAATTAAATCTGTATCATTAATGATAAAATTTGAAAAAAATAAATTTAAACATTATAGAAATATTTAGACTTCACCATGAAATCTTTTATTCAAGTATAAATCATAAAAATTTATATAGGAGACATTGTAGAAAATTCAAATTCTTTTATTGGTATACACTCTTACACAGTATATTATACTATGTATATTTCATACAAATTGTTACCACCATTTATTTGTTTAGGGTTTAGCTTGTCTTCCCCTTTAGAGACTTTGGGGGTCTATAGAGTCGTTGCATCCCAGCTCATGAGAAATAAAAAAAAATAAAAAACCTCATATTTGTTTTTTTGAAATAAATATAAATAGTAAAAAAAATTAAAAAAAATATAAGAACGATTTTCCCATTTATTTATTTGAAAAGATATGGGGAAGTAGAATAGGATTTTAAGAAATATAAAATCGAGAATTAATTAGCCCGATCTTAATAATGAATACGTATTACAATAGAACACATTCCAATAATAAATGACTGTTATAAAATTATTGCAAGCTAATGAAAAGTTGTTTTTTTTTTTTTAAAATTGATAGGGTATACATGCCTAATAAATACTACCTATTTTATTCTTTTGGAAAAAACATATAAAAATATTTCAAAGATTCAAATCAATTATTTAAGACTATCATTAATGATGGTTACAGAAAATATTAAAATATTCTAAAGATTCAAATCAATTTGAATTAAGAAAATTAATATTGCCATAATTACATAATTTTGCAATAATAATTATTATTAATATATATTAATTACATGAAATTACATTTTTATTATAAAAATAAACACAAAAAATATAAGAATAAACAATATCACATATTTTCATTGATACAATACACACTCTAAAACAAATAAAAAATAGTTAAAAAATAACCAATACCTACAATACAATTCAATTTGAGACGTCCAATGAAATATCATTCGTTTAATTACACGTTTAGAGGCATGAAAACCTCTCTTAAAATTGTTTTTATTAGGGTAATAAAGTATTTTTTGTGGTAGTTAATTTTTATATATTAAAATAGAAGTAATATTTAACCAATTTTTGAAACACTATATATTTTAAAATTTTTGTATATCTAATTTATTTTTAAAATAAATAAATCAGAATTAAGTAATTTATCTATAATATGGTTGAATATTTTATTTTTCCTGAATCATTGCCGAAAAATAATTTCCTAAAATATATGTAAATTTTGAATAAAATATATTTCGGGTTTTTTTAGCCATTTACTATTTTTCTCTTTCAAATAAATTGTGATCTAAATATTAATTATTATTTATTATGATATGCCATGTAACCAAGAATATTATTATTTGTAATAAATAAATATAATTAGATAATTTTGTATCTATTAATTTGAAATTAAAATGAATCATGCAAATTCTTACTCCAAGAAGTTAAGTATTTTTTTCTTTTATTATGTCATAATATGCGATATAATTGTTTCATCAAGTTTATCACATTGTTTTAAATAAATACTATTTCATAAAAAGGATAATAACCAATTTAATGAATCAACTTTTATAGTACCAAACTTTTTTTTTTGATCGCAACAAACTCAATGACTTTCATTCAATAAAATGTGTTCATTACATAGAGGAATCGAATTCAAAATACTACGTCGAGTCCATGAATTGGCCGCCCTTGCAAGGGAATGAGCAACCATATTCGCTTGACGTTTAGTAAACTTAACCTCAAAGTTAGGAAAAGATTGAAGAAGTTCAGAAATAGATCTAAGAATGATACTAAATTCAGAAGCTCCCTTATTGTTGGAGTGTACTGCTTGAGTAACTCTCTGGCAATCACTTTCAAAAATGACATAATTCAGATTCATCGAAATGGCTCCAAGGATAGCCTCTTTAAGGGCTAAGGCTTCCGCTTCAATAACACTAAGAGATCCAGGATCCCAAGATGTACCTGCACTGATTAAATTCCCCAAATGATTGCGCATACACCAGCCCCTATTAGTAGTACCATTGTTATTATTAAAAGCTGCGTCAACATTGCATTTAATCCAACCCATTGGCGGAGGCCGCCACTCTACCTCATGTTGAACATGACCGGAGTTACCGCTAACATCCTGAGCATGAAACCAATCATTCCACCTGTGGAACGCACATAGACCCAATTTAGATGCTTCTTCCTTTTCTTGGTGCCAAATAAGGTCATTCCTATTCTTCCACAATAACTCAATCATGACCGCGAACCTCCCCGCTAACTTCTTATCTTCTTTCTTACAAATGTCGAAAATAAAAGTCGTAAAGTCATTATATAAGAGAAGACGAGACTCAATAAGATTGGACAAACCTGAAGATCTCCAACAAAGATTAGTAGCTTCGCAACCTAAAAATAGATGCCATTCGTCCTCCGGCTGATGAGTACAAAATTCGCACTCCAAGGGGCACATGACAAACCGTTGCCGAAGGCGAGACCGAGTCGGAAGGTGTTTCACTCTTGGAGGTGCTACAATATTCCAAATACTATTCCAATCTTCAGAAATGTTCCCATTTGCATGGCGGTGAAAGGCATTACGCCATAGCCGATAGCCCGATCGAACACTATATTTCCCATCCTGTTCCTCCTTCCAAATTAAAGTATCTGCTGTAACATCTTCCAAGAGAGGCACCTGTAAAATTAATTCTGTATCTACCGCATCAAAGATAGAACTAACAGCTTCAGAATTCCACTGCTTCTCATTAGGCAACATAAGATCGTTAATTGTAGTAGAGTACGCTTCTTGTTTCTGAGGTCCTCTCAATCTAGAATTAACACTCCCCCGACACCATGGTTCAGTCATAACCGCAATACTTCTACCATCACCCACCATCCACCTGCATCCCAAACTCAGAACCTCTCGGGATTTCCAAATACTACGCCACACGTAACTAGGGTTGTACCCAATGTTAGCTTCGAAAAAAGAATTATTTGGATAATACCTTGCTTTAATAATTCTGGAAGCCAAGGCATGCGGTTTGGATATGAGACTCCACCCCTGTTTGGCCACCATTGCCATATTAAACGCCTTAAAATCACGAAAACCAAGACCTCCCTCCTTCTTAGACAACGTTAGTTTATCCCAAGCCATCCACCGAATACCTCCCCTCGTGTTCCCACCACCCCACCAAAACGAGTTTAGCATGATCTCAATCTCCTTAATGAAAGTGTCCGGAAGAATGAAAATACTCATCACATAGGATGGAATAGCCTGAAGGACCGATTTGATCATGACCTCCTTACCTGCTCTTGAGAAACTCCGACCCTTCCAAGAATTTATTTTGTTCCAGATACGATCCTTAATATAAGAAAAAGTGGCATTTTTGCTTCTTCCTATCATAGACGGCAAGCCCAGATATTTACCAGTTCCCAACACGTGTCGCACTCCCATAAGACGCGACAAATCCTCTTGGGCCGGCCTAGACAGGTTGTTACTGAAAAAAACCTCTGACTTTGACAAATTGATCTCTTGTCCTGATGCCTGTCCATAAATATTAATCACTTTCATTATCTCTCCGACTTCAGATAGATTTGCCCTGCAAAATAAAAAACAATCGTCAGCAAAAAGTAGATGGGACACCGGAGGTGCCCCTCTACAGATTTGGATCCCATGGATGTTTCCACTAGCTGTTGCATGTTTTATAAGCTTGGATAGTCCTTCTGTAACAAGAATAAACAAGTAAGGAGACAGTGGGTCTCCTTGCCTGAGTCCTCTCCCTGGTTCTATTGGTCCCACACTGTCCGAGTTCACAAGAACGGTATAGTGCACCGATGTAACACACATCATAATCCAATGTATCCACCCCTGCGCAAACCCCATCCGCGATAACATGCCTCTTAAGAAACTCCAATCAACTTTATCGTAAGCCTTGCTAATATCAATTTTCATAGCCAAGTTAGCTTTGTTACCTCTAGTCCTCCTTTTCAAAGCGTGAATTACTTCCATGGCTACCATTGCGTTATCAAGGATTGAACGTCCTTCAACAAAAACGGATTGTTCTTCCGCAACACATTTATTCAGCAAAAACTTCATCCTACTCGCAAGTGCTTTCGAGACAATCTTATACACCACATTACAAAGAGAAATGGGCCTATACTCCTTCATACTCCGAGGCTTATTTCCTTTGGGAATCAAACAGATATTCGTATCAGTAATGGATGGCGGAAAGTAACCTCTAGATAGCCATTCGGAAGCAGCTTTCCAAATATCATCTCCACATATCTCCCAAAATTTTTGGTAGAAGGCAGGATTAAAGCCGTCAGGTCCTGGTGATTTATTAGGGTGCATGTCACACAAGGCCATATGGAGCTCCTCTTTGGAGATAGGTCTCATTAACATCCTGTTATCTTCGTTCGTCACCACCGGTTGTACAAGTGAGAGTACCGGCTCATGGTTACTGTGCGTGACTGTAAACAAATCTTCAAAATATTTTTTCGCAACAGCACACAACCCATCATGGTCCCGAATTTCCATCCCGTCCTCCTCTATAAGCATATCAATCTGCTTAAATTTATTACGAGCCGTCGTTGTTTGGTGGAAAAAGCGAGTGTTACGGTCACCTTCATTCAGCCAGTGCAATTTCGCTCGCTGTTTCCAATATTCTTCTTCTTGAATCAAAAGTTTGTTAAACTCAGATTGTGCCTCGAAGAAACGGTTCGTAGATATCTGATCATTACTGTTTCTATAAGCCTCCATAACAGATGCATAGTTATCCAACTCATCCCTCCTCTTATTCTTCTCTTTTTTACTCCACCGACTCAGGTCTCTCGCACATTCATTCATGCGGTGTTCGACCTCACCATTATCAACACGCCTCCAACCATTGACCACTACCTCACAAATCCCCTCCTCATGCAGCCAAGAGTTTTCAAATTTAAAACCAAACTTGCTCCTTCTCCGCTAAAACGGTACACAGGCTAGTAAAATCGGACTATGGTCCGAGTATGAAGCAAGAAGATTAGATAGCTGCACATTTGGAAATAAGTGCATCCATTGCGGTGTTGCTAATGCCCGGTCCAATCTTTCCTCAACAAACTGGTTTGTACCCCTACTTTTGCTCCACGTGAACTGATAGCCTTGAAGAGGAATATCCACCAAGTCACATTCCGTCACCGTGTTTCTAAAGCCATTACATAACCAGTTTGGGTGGGGGTGTCTACCATTCTTGTCTTGCTGAGATAATAAGTCATTGAAGTCACCTATAATGCACCATGGAAGATCTGACATGTCGGCAATTTCTCGTAGCTTCGTCCAGGCAAGTCTTCTTCTACTTCTCTCAGGGTAACCATAATAGCAAGTCAAACGCCAGTCGCCTTTCTCCTCATCCTTGATTGTCAAATTAATAAAATTCCTCGTGAAGTTCTGCACACTACATCGATCATTATCCTTCCAAAACACCGCCAATCCACCGCTTCTACCTTCAACGTCGATCCCCAAACAAGCAGAGAACTTCAAAGTTAATCGGACAGCCTCCAACTTGTGAGTTTTTGAAAGCGTTTCAGATAGGAAAATAATGTCTGGTTGGTGTTTCTGAGCGAGCTTGCGTAAGTTCGGAACTGCTCTCGGGTTGCTCAATCCCCGGCAATTCCAACTGAGGATTTTCATTGCTCCCGGCAGTCCTGGCTGCCAGGACGTGCCGATAAAAAATGCTGCTTTGTTGTAACGTCTTTTTCAGTTCCTGCAACCATCTCTTCTCGTCTTCGTTTTTTATCCACCGAGTCATCTGTATTTCCATTATGGCCAATCTTCACCTCATCAATGGACACAGTGTTTGCTAGCTGAGCGTTATAGGGAATAAGGTTCTTGGTCAGGTTCAGTTTGCTGTTATCGGGTTTAGTGGGTCTGGTTTTTGAAAGTTTGGTTTTGAATTTTACTGGTTTATGGGTAAGGTTAATTGAGGATGAAAAGGTTTGGGATTTTATGTCTATGGGTTTTGGGTGGTTAGTTTTCGTAGCTGAGAAAACTTGGATATTGGTTTCATGTTGGATAACGGTTTCTTGTGTTTCCACAAAGGGAGGATCTTTTTGCATGAAAAGAGGATTGGTAATTAGAATAGGTTCAACAGGGAATGTTTCTCCGGGTGGGGTAGGTTTAAAACTTTGGAATGGTGACGTGGTTTGGTTTTTTATTGGTTGGTGGGACCTAATTTGATGAGGCGAATTGCCTTTACTGGTGATTAATTGCATACTATTTTCAGGGACATGAAAAAAGGAAACTGCAGATTTTGTTGGCCCAGGTGGTTTAAAAAGTTGTGTTTGGTTTGCAGCGTGTCCAGTAATTATTTGAGAGGAATTATTCCCTATAAAAGCTCCTCCAGCATGTGAATTATTATCCATAATGACAAAATTATTTGACTCATTATGGGGATCATTATTAGCCAAAAACGATGCTCCCTGAATTAAAACCTCTTTTTCTGTGCATTTATTCCTTGCAGGAAAAAACTCACGCTCCTTCCCTAGCGCTTCCCCTCCACGCGCCGTATCAACACCGTCTTGCTTTTGCACAGTTCCACTATTCCCCACCTTTTCCTGTCTCAACCACTTTGAAGAAGACATATTGCTCCTTCTCGTATCCGCACGAATCTCATTGGACCAACCGCGACTCCCGTCATCTTCCGCCATATCAAATCGAACCTCGCACCTTTGCTCTGTGTGCCCAAGAATACCACAGACGAAACAAAAAATACTAAGTTTCTCATACTTGAAATTAACTACACACCACTCCCCTCCTTTGTTCTTCACTTTAGTATGTTGTTTCAACGGTTTCCGCACATCGATTCTTACACGAATCCTCATATACTGCCTCCAGAAACTACTATTATTATTCTTGTCGTATTCTACGAAAGAACCTATGTAGTTAGCCATAGTTCTCCCCACTTTTTCTAGCATGAGCCCTGCTGGTAGATGATGAAATTGCACCCAGAAATCTACATGATAGAGAGGAATGTTTTCAATTTGGACTCCTAATTGGACTCTCTCCAAAATCATCAAATGGTTGTCATAAGTCCAAGGACCTCCATTTAAAACCGCCTCCATATCGAGTTTATGTTCAAATTGGAACAAGAAAAGCCCATTTGCCGCTTCTTTGATAGCCACCCCTTTTACAGATCTCCAAATGTCCGCCACTCTACTTTTCATAGAAACCACGTGGACAGGTTTATCACACAAAAACCTTCCAATGAGACAAAGTTTCAAATCCGCCACTTCACTACTATCCTCCTCTAGATCGAAACAAAAACCTTCATCCTCGCCATCGTCGTTGATGGAGAGATTGTCAATATTCGGTGTTGCCATACTGATCTTGTAAAACCACAAACGCACAGAACCAAAAGGGCCAAGGAAAAGAACTAGAACAGTCTGAAAAACAGAAGGACAAAAACCAAGCTTCTCAAAAGAGAAGGGAAAAACAAGCCCTAGCAGAGTCTAGGGAAAAAATTCTTCTCCAATTAATATGAACTTCTATAATCTGAGAAACAATGAGAAGTGATATATAACTTAGAATGAATAAATTAATATGCATACAGTCAACAAATAATAACTATAACTATTTTTCTTAGAATGCATAGAGATAATGGGTTATTGATTCAAATTATAGACATTAAGTAATTTATTTAAAAGTAAAGATATTCAATGATTTATATATAATTAATGAATAATTATATAAATCAAAATTAAAAACAAACAATATAATATACGAATAAATCCTGAATCAAAATTATTTTCTTAAATAAACATAACTTATTTATATATTAAGAGTTAAATTGAAAATAAATAGTGAAATTAAATAAATAATTTTTTTAATGCATAGACCATACATTTTAACTCTGTTATTGGAGATCCTAAACCCTAAATTTGCAGTGTAAGGAACGAAACTATTGAAAACAGTGAATTCAAAGATGGAGTAACAGATGGACATTTATATTTTCAGTGTACAATAACAAAATGAATGAAAACAGTTCCGTTGTTGATTATGTAAGTCATATTTTCATAAATTCATTATTTCCATTTAGGTGTATGATCAGTACCAATCAAAACTTGTATCCTATCGCCCTGATGATAAAAAAAACATATCAGAACAAAAATATATACTTTCATATGAAACGATTTCAAATAATAATAAATATTACCGATGTGTCCATTTTAACCATCTCCAAATGCTTCAAACCCTTGCTGTTGATAAGGCTCCATAAACCAACGATTCGATCGGCCAATCTCCATGTTTTATTTATGTCGTTAATGTCCTTAACAGAGTTAAATTTTCGACTCATTATCTGGTTAAGAACAACATAGAAGAATAAATTAAAGCATCAAGAAAATGATATCAAATATTAAGGGAAGATAGATGAAACACATATTCTGCCAGCAAAAGAAAGAAGAAAAATTAAATTGAAAAAGCTGTAGAAAAACGATGGGAAGGAAGGAAGATGGGAAGAGAATGAATTTATAGATGTAGGAAAGGAATTAGAAGGGACTTTGGTTCAAATTCCTGAAGTTTCCAACGCTTGGAAAAACTAAAATTAAGCGTGTTATAAAAGACAACACTTATAATGGGATACATATTCCAATAAAGAGATTTTAATTAATTAGGGTTAAAGGAAATTGAATAGGTTTAGTAGTGTAATTATGTTTAGGGGTATGAAAAACTATTTTAAGTGTATAGAACGCAGTGCAGGTTTTTTCATATTCCAATACAGAAGTTTTGCATTAAATAAACTGTTGGAATGTAATCATGATTAAATGTAAAATGACGCTCTGCAGAACCATGTTTAATTGTTTGTGATTAGGGTAATTAAGGCAATTTGGTGGTAATTCATTTTTATATATTAAAATAGATTAGACAGACATGTCAATTACCAAATATATATCTTTCCTTTTTCTTACCATCTATCCACTTTCACTTTTACCAAACAACGATAAAATCATTCGATTTTTCATTAATTTTCTACCCAATTTTAATTCTTCAACATTCATTACTCTTATTTTCTTTTCTTCTATTTTATTTTCTCATCAAAACAAAGTCTCAGTGTTCTCTAATCACTTGTAGCTGCATTAAGTAATTGTTTCATTATCTCGATTTTTGGGATTGCAAATTTTCAAGCTTCAAATAAGCATGTATACTCAAATCATCCATGGGCAACAAAATGGCAAACCAATGGTATCATCTGTATAGTGGGCTTATGAGGTGTTAAGTTACGTGGTTTTCAACATGAAGCCCAAGAAATAGAATATTACTATGATTCCAACTTAAAAAATATCTTACCTCCAATATTATATTCCTACCCCCGATAATTTACACAAACCACCCATTTTATTTAAGACCTAAAAATAGATGGAACACTAATTCAACACCTAAAAAATTGTAAACCGGTAAAGTTATCGTATATGTTTTCTGGAACTTTTTAAAAATTTTCTTTTTGCAAATATTGTACAAGAACACTAATTGTTTATTCATCTTTCGTTGATTGGCTAGAGGGTTATCTATCTTTGTCTTGTAATTGTTCAACAAGGAAGATCTTCATCATCATGCTTAGACCAACTTTGCTTTCTCCATGGCTTAATTTTTCTCACTCAACTCCATATTCAAACTCTCTCTCTATGAGACAACCACATCCATTGCATATTTTTATGTTGTCATTTCACAATGAGATCACCTCTATTGATTCTTTGGGTGAGTAACCAAGGATCACGCAAGTTATAATCATGCTTAAATTCTAGCCTAATTATTAAGTTTAGAAATCAATTCTAATCTATAAAAAAAAAATAGATTATTAGTATTCAAGACAAACAAATTCTAATGCGATAATAAGTTAGATGATAATTTATAATTTAGAATTTATAGTTGATGTTAGATAAGTGATAGTAGATAAACTAATTAAAGTGTTAGGTAAAATTGACAATTCAACTGTAAGCTATAAGAAAATTGTTTAATATTATTTGTATTTAAAAAACAATTTTTTATTTTAAATTAAAATCGATTATAAAGGGTAAAACAATAAGAGTAAAAGTGAAAGAAAAAAATGACAAACTATAAGCTATAAGGTAAAAAGTTATATGAAACAACGTCTAAAAAAGAAGCTATGTATTTGTCAAAACGTACAGGTGTGCATGTTACCCCTACAGGGATAGGGTTACTTAGAGGCCTCGGTAGGTATATAACAATTTGTGGTGGTTAAGAGTTGCCTACGACGGCGAGAAACCCTTTACAGTAGTTTTAGAGGGCCTGCTCACGTGAAGTGAAAGGCTCGGTATCTTAGCATTGTGGTTTTATGGTAGTTTTTAAGGACGTTCTCACGTTAGATAAAAGGTATTCATTGAGGCCTTGAGCCTAGGATTTTTTTTGGGAAGGGTTTACGCCCACTCAATCAATGATAACCGCATAATTCCTATTTCCTATGGAGACGTAGACTAGCTACTGACCCTGACTTCTATCTTCCCAAGAAACGTCATTTCTCATTGTAACTCGGTGGGAGAACTGACTTTTAAAAATATTTCGCAAACAAATTAAATGTTGCAGTGAGCAAGAGTCGCCACCGACTTTTATTTTGTCCAATTTTAGGAAAGGTATAAAAGTACAAGAAAGACCTTTAAGAAGAGAGTTAAGTTCGGGGGGTAAGGTATGAAAAGGGAAGGTGTTAGCACCCTTTTCATTCGTAGTTATCTACGGGCTCTTACTTTGCTTAGCGCGTTTTGTTTGAAATGCTTAAAAAAAGCATTGTGTGTGTGTGTGTGTTTTGAAAGAATGTGCCAATAGTAAGGCAAGACTTCGCGATGATCCTTGTGTCGGTCCTCAAAGATGTATGCGAAGTATTTTTGAAATTTGTTTGAAAAAGAACAAGTGGTGAAAAAATGTTTTTGTTGAGCAAGCAATCTAAGGGTTACTTACCCTACGTTCGGTCTTTCCTATACTTTCTACTTTCTTTTGAAGGGATATGACTAACCCTACCATTTGTGGGTAGGTAGTTCTATCTATTAGACGTTTTAAGGGACATCGAAGGGTCATCGATGGTCGTTGAAGGCAACATGATAGAGGTACCATTAGCAATATTCGAAGGGACAATCATCTTTTCGTAGGCAACAGTTTGAGGGACAAGATCATGCATTCGTAGGCAACATCGAGGGTCATCGACGGACCATGATCTTTGATGATTCTTGAATTGAGGGACGTTTGCTATGGGTACCTCTATATTCGAGGGACACGGCCATTTAATTCGTAAGGCAACCAAGAGGGGCGTACCCTAGAGGTGAGTGTGTGCGAGTGAGTTAGATTCGAGTATATTATCTTGAATTAAGGTGAGCTAGCGTTCGGTTATTATCTTGTCATACAATCCTATTAAACTAGTAGTTAAATATGTACAGAAAATTAAAGTGCGGAACGTAAAGGTCCTACGCTATTACATGGCTTTGGAAGAGATACATAATTGAGGAGTGCGGAACGTAAATGTTCCGTAGGTCATTTACATCCAAACTATTATTAGTTTAGTTTTTTTCTTAAAAAAGATATTATAAACACTTAATTTTGTTAATATATAATTTTTTATTTCTTTTATCAATGACTTTAAATATTATATTTTATATTTATATTTATTTTAAATTTAAATGAACAATAATATTATTAATCTTTTATAAGTATATTAATATACTAATATTAATTTAAAAAATGAAAAAAAATTGTAAATACTGATGGGCCGAAGCCCAAATCAATCCACTGCACAGCGTAATTCTTTAATATTTCCTCCTTCTCATAAAAAATGCCCTATTTAAACAATTCACATTTCTTAAGAAAATGATTAGATATCTTGGTTTTAATGACAAAACTAATATTATTTACTAGAATACTGTTACGGATCAGCCAAGGCCCATTAGAGAAAAAAGAAGATCAATACTTTTAAAAGATTTTAGGCTAAATTATAGTTTTGGTCCCCCTGTTTTGGTATTTTCACGGTTTTAGTCCCCCAATTTTCTTTTTAAACAGTTTTGGTCCCTCATCTCAATTTTGATCCAACTGTTCATGTACTATTCATGTACTGTTCATGTACTGTTCATGTACGGTCATATACTGTTCATGTACGGATCATGCACTGTTCATGAACAAAATTGGGATGGAGGACCAAAACTGTTTAAAAAGAAAATGGGGGGACCAAAATCGTGAGAATACCAAAACCGGGGGATCAAAACTGTAATTTAGCCTTTTAGGCTAAATTATAATGTAATAGTGGTGTTTTTTAGCGGCCTGTTTGATTTGGATTTATTTATGTTTTAGAATCAAGTGGCCCATGACCCATTTAGTATTATAAACCCTAGTATAAATAGTTGTATGAGCTGTTGCAATCATTTATGAAAAGAATAGTTGTTTTTATCTTATCTCTTATGCAATTTAGATTTAACTTTAGCCTAGCATAATCTAACAAATATCCTTATTAATTGTCTTGAATGAAGTGAAAGTTAATAAATATGGGTATAGTTGTAGAAAAATGATAATAAATATTGCATTGGTATTCTAAATAGACAATTATTATGAGACTGAGAAAAAGTGCAAATGAGACACTTTTTATGAGACGGGAGGAGTATAAAAAAATAAATATAAATTATTTTATAAATTATTTTTTATTATAGGGTATATCAATTAAAAAAAAGGACTATGTAGTAAAAAAAAACTTTTACTTAATAGATATCTGATATTTTTTAAAAGTAGAATTGAAGATTGTTGTTAGCTCTAGCTAGCGAATTGGTTTGAATGAGATAGAAAAAGAGTAAAAAGATCAACACTAGAACATTTTGTCATATGAAGGACAAATGAGTGATTGAACCAAACAAGGACTTCATAACAAAATAGCTTATTTAGTTCACTTGCTAGCCTAATTAACCTAAAATTTTCATCACTTGGTTTAGAGCATCCACATCCATCATACCCATTTAAGTTCTTTAAATGGGTCCTACTCAATTTTTTATATTATTTTACTCTTCCCAATTATTTAAACAACACAACCAAAGTGTCCGACTACCGACCTATTTCCTTAATTGGGTGCATTTACAAAGTAATATCCAAAGTCTTAGCAAATAGATTGAAAAAGGTGATTGGCTCGGTGGTGTCAGAAACGCAATCAGCTTTCATATCAGGAAGACAAATTCTTGACGGAATCCTTATTGCATATGAAATCGTAGATGAGGCGAAGAGAAAAAATAAAGAGATTTTGATGTTTAAGGTAGACTTTGAAAAAGCTTTCGACTCGGTTGATTGGAACTACCTTAACTTTGTCATGCAAAAGATGGGGTTTCACGAGAAATGGATGAATTGGATCACAGAATGTCTACAATCTAATTCTACTTCTGTACTGATTAATGGGAGCCCCTCAAAGGAATTCAAGATGGGCCGAGGTCTTAGACAGGGAGATCCCTTATCCCCGTTTCTCTTCCTGTTAGCAGCTGAATGTTTTAACCTTCTGATGAATAAATCGTTGGATTCAGGAGACTTTACAGGTTATAGGTTCGACGGGGAGGGCAACGAATGCTTTTCTCATCTTCAATATGCTGACGACACCTTAATCATCGGTAGAAAAGGTTGGGGGAATATCCGAAGTTTAAAGGCAATTCTTTTGCTCTTTGAGCTTATGTCGGGTCTTAAGGTGAATTTTCACAAAAGCCAGTTGATTGGGATCAATATCTCTCAAGCTTGGTTAGAAGAGGCGGCCAACATTCTAAACTGTAAAGTAGGGCACACACCTTTCAAATATCTCGGTTTACCGATCGGGGCTAACCCGAGACGAATATCAACATGGCAGCCAGTTATTGACGCAGTGAAATCCAGATTGTCGAGATGGAAGCATAACCAACTGTCCATCGGAGGTCGGGTGATCATTATTAAATCATTTCGAAATCAATCCCCGTCTACTATCTATCCTTCTTCAAGGCTCCTACAGGTATCATTTCGAAACTTGAATCCTTGTTTAAACAATTTTTATGGGGAGGGAGAGATGAGGAGAGGAAGATAAACTGGGTTAATTGGGATAAGGTTTGCAGACCTTTAGAAGAGGGGGGTTTGGGCTTAAAAAATTTGAGAGCGTTCAATACTGCTCTCTTGGGTAAATGGGATTGGAAGATTAAATGGGCAAGAGAAGGTCTATGGTACAAAGCTTTGTCTAATAGATATGGAGAGGGTAACGAGACTGACAGAAGCGGGGGGAGAGGGAGCTCTTTTTGGTGGGTCGATTTGAACAACCTAGATCTAGGGGCAGGAGACACTCCTAATAATTACTCTGTTAGAGACAAATATAAGAAGATCATGGAGTCCATATCTAGCCCATCCTATCTGCCACGGGTGAAGATTTGGAATAAATCAATCCCGTCGAAAGTCTCTTGTCTAGTATGGAGGCTTTTTCAAAACAGAATTGCCACAAAAGATAACTTACAAAGGAGAGGAGTCATAGTTCAAGGATCTTTACTATGTTGTAGTGGGTGTGAGGAATCGGTCTCCCATCTTTTTTTCGAATGTCCGTTTTTTGCAGGTATCTGGTACTATGTTTCAAATTGGTTGGGCATCTCAACGACACTGCACAATAAAGGGACAGATCATCTCAATCAATTTGAAGGACTCATTGGCAGCGGAAGAGTTTTCTCCGAAAAGGTTAGGGTGATTTGGTTCGCGTGCATCTGGTGCATTTGGAGGTCAAGAAACGAGAAGCTATTCAAGAATAAGGAACTCAACATGACAAACATGATCGAATTCGTCCAAAGATGGTCTTGGAACTGGCTGAAAATCAAGTCAAGCAGCATAGACTATAATTTCACTCTTTGGTACTTGAATCCTAGAGCTGCCCTGGGATGTCCTGTTTAATTAGTATATCCGCGCGAGAATTTCAGTTTGGTGGAGTGCTTCTCAGGATGCTCAGCAGGATCCGTCAATTTATCATCATTAGTCTCTTGGCCTCGGCTAACAATTGGTCCCTCGGTTGCTATGCACGGCTGCTTCAACTATTTCCAATATTTCCTGCAGGATTTAATAAGTCCTGGAAGTCGAGTATTTCAAGTTCTAGAATTTGCTTGCATTTGGGACATTATTTGGCTATGTTTCTTTTGGTTCTAATTTTGTTTGGAAATTCATTGTTGATTATGTTGATCCTTGTTGTTTCGGGAGAGTGGGGTTTCCGATTAATGGAGATAGTGAGTCAAGCTCGGACTAATGCAGAACCCGCCTTCAAGCCAGAACTTAATGCGGGAGTCTCACCGGAAGATCGTTTCTCCGGGTTAGTGCCCGCTACAATTTGCTGGCAATCAAATGTGTGAACTATAGAGGAAAATATCAGTTTGTTTCTGGTGCAGTGGTAGTCTAGTGTCTTTTTGTAGTGGCTGAATTTTAACACAAATTAGCAGCCTTGCCTTGTTTGGTGTAGTCTGTTTCTGGTGCATTTTGTAAGTTGATTTGGTGCAGTCTGTTTTAGTACAAGTCTTAGAATTATAAAAGAAACTATATACTGTAATATCCTTTCCTATCATAGCATTTCTTATGCTTTGATTTGGATTCTTTTAATATTATTTTCCTTTGCCTTTGCAAAAAAAAAAATTTAAACAACTCAACCACATTTTTCAAATATCCATTTATTTCTTAAAAACTTAAAAATGGGTCCCACCAAACCTATAATATATCTCACATTTATACTAACTTTGGTACTTTTTAAAACAAAAATTAAAAAAAAATAGTTGTAGAAGCGTTGTTTACTGTAACAACGTTGGTGAATTCGTGAACGGTTTTTTTTTTTAATTACCCATTGTTTTCTGACAGGGTAGCATAAAAAACAGTGAAACAGTGTAGGAACTTTCAAATTTCACCGATAATTATGCTCTTAGTTAGTTGAAACCTATAAACAAACCTTTCCAAAGAAAGCTATGCATGTGCAACAAGTGATATATGAATATATGATGAATTGATAAAACAGTGCAAAGTACAAATGGATATATTGCCCAAAAGTTAATAAATAATACTCCTATAGTAGAAGAAGCTACTCAAGTACTCCCTCCGTCCCACAATGAGTGACCTATTTGAAATAAAATGGTGTCCCAAAATGAATTACTCATTTCAATTTCCAATACACTTTTTCCAAATTTACCCTCTAATTAATAAAAGTTTCATCATTTTCAATATATAATAAGGGTATTAAAGTAAAAATATTATTCTCTCTCTTACTTTTAATTACTTTTCTTAATATGTGTGAAATGGTGGGCTGAGTCACTCATTGTGGGACGGAGGGAGTAGTTTTTTTTATCTAGTTAATGGAATAATGCAATAAAAGCTAGATTTTAACACAATAAATTTACTGCCCTATCCTTTGAAGGTAGAGGATCCAATGCTTATAACCATAATAATACATAAAAATCAAAAGTACTATCTTTGAAAAACAATCATGGACTACATAAATAAATATTTAGAGTAACTGGTTTAGTGAGTTTCTTTTTTAAAAAAGTCAGCTAGGAATAGAATACAAGATGAAAGCTAATGTTAGGATAATTTGTTTCAAGAAAAATGTTATTTGAACATTTTTTTTAAGTGTTTAACAACGTAATTTTATTCCGTATCGTTTTTATTATTTTATTCTATATTATTTTATTGAATTAGTAGGTATAAATGATACATTTGTATATGATGTTGAAATAAAATATTAGTACTGATATTTGAATATTCAAATAGCATTTGCTTACCAAACATCAATGCTTAATTTAAGATATTACCTCAACGGGGAGAAGCACCATCTTCAATTTAGGTTCATAGAGATTAGTTGTCCTTATTGATCTAAAATCAATACTAGAGAATATGTATTTAAACAATAAAAAAATGTGAATTTCTATTATCGTTCACTTTCAATTAACAACGAATAAAAGATACTACCTCTGTTCTTTTTTAAAAGAGACGACTCATTTTTTAGATTCGTTGAATAATCAATGTATCTAATCTATAAACAGACTAAATACATTGGTTATTCAATAAACTTAAAAAATGACTTGTCTCTTATAAAAAGAAACAGAGATAATACATCTCAATAAATTTGAGATGAAGACGGATTAAAAGTAATTGTTATACAAAATATATTTCACCTTTACAAAACAAAAAAATCTAATCGAAATGGATGCGAAGATTGTGGGAACCAACAAAATATATTTTTAAATTAGATAGTCATTTTGAAATTTTTGCAATGTTGTGAGGGGAAAAGTAACCTCTTTTGCGATTTTAGGGGGGAAATGGGTTATGGACCGTTTGTTTGTTTGTGAATCATGAACAAAAGAGGAACGTGTTGTAATGCTTGATAATGCTACTACTACTCATATAATCTTCTGCAATATTAATTGTGAAATATTGTTCACTCCCCTTCCATTACCTGCTTTTCATACACTGCTCAATATAAAAATTGTTGCAGTTTGTAAGCTACAATCATACACTACTTTACTTCACATCAATCAATATTTTAAGGGGAATTCAAACCCTCTCTTGTCCTAATCTTATCTTATCTTATCCCTGAAGTATTTAATTTTGCATAATGATTAGGTTACCATAATAGTTAACTTTAATGATAGAACTTTTAAGTGCTTAAAGGGTAAAGTGGTTTTGAAACTAGATGCATCTGTTGAGAAAAAAAAAAAGAATTATTTTACTCCTCTAAAGATCAGTATATAAAACCCTATGGTTATTTTTATATAATTTATTATTATATTATTTCAAAGGTGTCATGACATAGGCAGCTAGAAAAATGAACAAGAGGCAATAGGTGATGATGGAAGCTGAGCCAATTAAATTGGATACAATTAATGAATACTCCAAAATCAAAACTTTGGTAGGAGTATCTTACTACTATCAAATCTCAGTAGCACTGCGAGTAGCCGAAAAGGTAATCACTATATTTGATTTGTGACATGACTCATACTTTGGCATATTCCAATACAATCTAAAATTCATGAGGGATGATAAAATGGAAAAAAGACAACACTCCCATATTAAGAAAAGATAGCGATAATTATTCATAATGGCAAACATGTCACTGCCTTTGCTAACAGACAACCACAATGGAAGCAGCACTACCATCATTTCTGGAGTAAATCAAAGAGTGGAAATTCTAAAAGATCCTTCAATTTTTTACTTGCAAGGAGTACAATCTATTGCATTTAATTTACATCACATCAGTAACTAGTTTCTAGATAAAAGTCGTTCAGCTAGAGCAGTGAAACTTGAAAGGAAAGCAAGCATTAGAAGCTCGTGATCCAAGGGAGGCGCAGGCTATCTTTTTCTGGTTATCTTTTTTATTCTTGAGATGCAAGCTGTTTTTTACTTAACAGTTACAGTAACAAGATAATGAATTTTTTGTTGTTATTTATTTAATGCACACATTAAATCACTATTTTAGAAAATGTAACTACTCGGTTAGAGTCTCCTTAAGGTTTTATACATCAAAATAATATATATATATATATATATATATATATATATATATATATATATATATATATATATATATATATATATATATATATGATACCAGGTGCACAGCGGGTACCTCTAATAAAAATTAAGGTGTAACTAATATAAAATAAGAATTTTTCAATTAAATGTATTACTAATTAAATTAGATTGTTCAATTTACAATGAAATATTACATTAAAAATTAAAATAATAAAAATTCTGTTAGGTTATTCTAACAAAACAAAAATACAAAAATATATTATATTTACATATAAAGTCATAAACAAATTTGATGGAAATAAAATTAAAAAATGATAATGGTCATAAAAATTATGGTTATATTGTCATGGAGTATTTTAGTACACTATATTTTATTTTGTGCTAAGATTTTTATATTATTTTAATTGTTTTTAATAGGTTTTTGAAAGTTAAGTTGAGTTCTACTTATTTTTTAAGAAAAATGTTAACCAGTGCCCTCAGGGCAATTGTTAAGACTTTAAAAATAGTAAATTTATGTTGGTAATCTACATATTTAATGCCTCGAAAATTGAAATATTAAATTTTCAATAAATATATTTTTTTAAATGCTTAACCATTGCCCTGAGGGTACTGGTTAGCAAGATCCATTTTTTAAATAAGTTTATTCTCTGAATAAAGAGTTAGTTGACACTTTCTTGTTGTGTAGGTCATAACTTGGACCATGAGATGTCGTTTGACGCGTTCTAATATGTGTTGGAAAGCTGAGAGGATAAGCTACAAATTTTGTGTTGAAGTCAAAAGCTAATTCGGAGTGCGGAAGGATCGAATAATTTGTTTAATCTTCGAACTTAATAAAATAATTAGTTTGGACCGATTTTTATGTTTTTCGGGTCGGATGCTATTAGGGCACGATTTTCATTGTAATATTTTAAAAAAACAAAATGGGGTTTGAACCCATGCCATAATAAATCTTTATCTCGGTGTTTTAAAATCCGAGGTGTTCCTCGATTCTTTTGCCGAGGTAAAATGCTTTTCGCGTCCGATGTTAAAAGCATTTTTTGTAATAGTGAAAGTTCCAAAGAGGATCCTCCTCCTTCATTAAAGAATGCGGACATTAATGAAAATGAAGAGGAAAACTTGCATGAGGATGAAAACAAGAAACCTTGAACCAGCTACCTCAAGATTGAACAATCACAAAGGATCATCTGTTATATCAAATGCTGAAAGATATCAAAAGAGGTGTAAGTACTAGATCACAAGTTAATAATTATTGTAAGTACTCTATTTTCATTTCTCATATTGAACCTAAATTGATATTCAATGACTTACTTGACGAGGGATGGTTACTTGATATGCAAGAAGAACTAATCCAATTTAAATGCATTGACGTTAGAGACCTAGTTCCACGTCCAGTTGATAAAACAGTTATTGGCGCTATAAGGATATTTAGGAATAAAATAGATGAAAATGGCATAATTACTAGAAATAAAGCATGAATAGTGGCAAAAGGATATAGTTAAGTGGTGTTATGCCCTCGGTTTTTTACCATACCTCTCGCGGAGAGATACGCGAACTGACTCTTTTCTTTCTGCTTTTGTGTTTTTTTGAAAATCAGAGAGTCGCCACCGACTTTTATTTTATCCAGTTAAGGAAAGGTTTATAAAAGAAACAGAAAAAGACCTTTAAGAAATTCTGGGTAAGGGGGTAGGTTATACAAAGGGAAGGTATTAACACCCTTTGTATCCATGGTTATCCATGGGCTCTTTAATTTGCTTAGCTCACTTCTTTTGAATCACTTTTCTGCCTTGAAATGCTTGTATGTGGTTTCAAATACCTTTGTAAATTGACTTTGTAATGATCCTTGTGCGGATGTATACAAAGTGTTTTTATCTTTCAAAAGATGTTTTTGAAAAAAGAACGTTAACTTCGTAATGATCCTCGTTTGGATATATACAAAGTATTGTCTTTTTGAAGTTTTATTTTGAAAAACAATGATATATGAGAGATTTGTTTGTTTTGGTCTGAGCAAGCAAATTAGGAGGTCTACCCTAAGTTATAAGGTCTTTTCCTATTTCCTTTAAAAAACTATCCTTTTACCGGATGTAAACGAAAGTTCGATTTTGCATTTGAAACAGTAGAATTTGATTTTGATCTTTGAAAAGAGTAAAAGAGGGATTACCCTAAGAGGTGCAAGTGTGATTGTGTTTTGATTCAGATATTTTATCTTTTGAAGTTAGTGATCTAACGATTCAATTTTAATCTTTGGCATACACGCAGTTTTATATGTACTGGAATTTAAAATGCGGAAATGTAAAATGCGGAAAGTAAATCTACGCTATTACATCGATTTTGCGGGAAATGTAAACTACGCTATTTACATGAATTTGACAACCTATACACTTGATCTATGAATTTAAATTGCAAGAAAATAAAAGAAATATTTTTGAATTTTTTTGATGATTGATTTTAATTAGAATTAATGCATGATTAATTTAATTAAAATGAGAAAAAGATGGAAATAAAATTTAAACCTAAAAATTAAGTTTAAAATATGTTCAAAATTCTTATTAATTAATTTTAAAACAAAACTAATTTTTTTGGAATTTTTGAAATTGATTTTGAAATTATTAAGTTAAATAATCATATAATTATATAAATAATTACACAAATAATTAAAACTTAAAGAGAAAATTATTCTACATATGTACAAAATTAGCCTATAATATATAAACTATATTTAATATAAAGAACAATTTTTTTATGCTTTTTTTATTGGTTAAAATAATTAAAAGATAAATATATACATATTATCTAATTAATTATACAAAACATTTAAATTATGAAGAAAAATAAAATATTTTTATATCAGAAAATAAAGTATTATTTTATCAACTTAAAAATATTTTTTTGTGTATTTTTTGATTTCTAGAACTATTTTAAAATAATTTTATAAAGAAAATTAAATAAAAATAGAAAATATATAAACAATGATCTGGTGTGGTTATTAAATGAAGTCCATGATGGGGGTGCGTGTTTTGATGCGTTGGATTGATATATGGATGGATCTGATGGTCACCAGCATGAGGGATCATAACACGTGACACACCTGCAAAACACTGAATCCAAGGTTAATTTAAAAAAACACGCGCGCGCCCTCCAGCCAATCAGAGGACGCCATGCATCATCTTCTTCATCAGGATGGATCTTTTACACCTTTCATTTGTAGGTGGTGTAAAAACTCCAACCTATTACACCTGTTGAGAATAGCGAATACAAGCAAACAACAATATAAATTTGGCGCGATGCCATGGTTCAGTTCGTTTTGTTCATACGAGTTTAATGGTACCATTTAGAACTTGTAATTTTGCATGGATCGTAAATCCCTAATTTTGAAAGCAAGAACCCTAAAATGGTGGTTCCTCGTATAGGTGTCCAAACTTCAATTAAGTTTCCAGAAATGATCAGAACCTCAAACTAAACTTAAATATGAGTCTACATCTTGCTAAACATGCATGTGTGATGAGATTTTTGTAAGTTTTAGTTCGAGCAAACCGTGAGGTATAGGTACGTGTTCTTGATGATTCAAGGCTTGCAATTGATCTGGTTATGTTTAGTGAGGGTCAGGGAACGTGTTTGAGTAATTAATTTGTATTGAAACAAGCTAGAAATTAAAATTCGAATTTTAAATTTCTTTGAAAAATTCAAGTTGATACAAGGTTGATACAAGCAAGACTTGGGCTCTGAATTCGTGTCTCTTTCTATTACTGAAGTGTGATACTTCATTTATAGGCAAAGATGTGCTTAAAAACTAAGCTAGAAGCATTAAGTGCTTTTGTTGAATTTTGGAATTTTTTAATATATGTAGCTTTGAATTCAAGCCACCATAGCTTGATTTTTCCACACCTCTTCTGCTGTACTTCTCTTGGGGCAGAGTATTGAATGATCTTTGATGAGTCATGCTTAGAAACTAAGCTACACATTATCCTTCCATTTTCCTTTTTTTAATTTAATCTTATATGATAAAATTAAACCAAAAAAAGAACAAAAATGATGTGGGCTTTGTCTTGGTCGTGGGAGGCCCTTCTCATTATGGGAAACATGTTTGGATCATGGAAATTGGGTTTCATTTGGAAGTAAAACATTTTTTATCAATGTTGATTTCATGCATTTTCCCAAAATTTAGCAAACTTCAACAAGGTGTAAATCCCTCAATTTTTATCATATGAAGGAGATCTTGTACTTTTTGGAAACCTCAAAGAGTCCTCTAACCAATGTCTTTGGTATCATATCAAAATGATTTTCCATGCTCCTTGTGTATCATTTTGAAAAAAGTGACTTTTTGTTGACTTTGAAAATGACCTATAATGTCTTTGTCCATATTTTTCAAATGGTGAATCTAATGACCATGGGACCAATTTCATTTGAAAGATAATTGAATTTACTTCAAAATGAGATTTGGTTTGAATTTTTTGGATGAAGGATGAGAGAGTTATGACCAGTCAAAGTTTAGTTGACTTTTTAGGAGAAAACCCTAATTTTGAAACTTCGGGTTTTGTTGATTTTTGATCTTTCCTTGATGAATTATGATCAAACAATGATCAAATGATGAATCCTTTGACAAAATATGGATTTTGACAAAAAATTTCATTTTTGACTGTCTGTTGACTTTTTTGGTCAAATGGGTCGTCTGTTGACTGATTGAGCTGCTGACTGTGCGTCTGAGCGAATTGAAGTTTGAAAATTTGTATGATGGTACTTTGAGATATATGGAGGTCCATGAAATCCATTTGAGGTCTCAAAAACTTGTTCTCCTGGAAAAAAAGCCCTAGTTAGGGACCGTTTGTGTAGGAGACAGTTAAGCGTACCTGATTTTTGTGCAGTGCTGAGTCTCTGCTAATCATGTGATATTCAGAAGACTTCTAGGACAAAAATCTTGGAATTTTGAAATGCAAAAGTTTGATTTGATTGATGGTACAAAACACGGAGAATTGCACTGTTAGCGGTTTGACTGTCAACTGACTGTTCAGGCATGTAGCAGTTAAAGTGAAAATTCAACAGTCAAAGTTAATATTTTTGTTGTTTTTGTTTTTGGTTTTGTTTTGTGTTAATGATGAAAATTTATTTACATGACTTGTTAGAAAAACACAGACGTAATAAATAAATAATATGTACTGTATGCGAGCAAAATTACCGATAATAACCCTGAAAATCATTTAATGCACAGGAAAATAAATATTTAACTGGCAGAAAACACACAAAATATTATCTGGATAATTAAGCAACAATATGACAAATAGTACGACATTTAATACTGACAGTGCAAATATTACATACTGTAATGAACAGTACGACGAGTAAACGGTACATTAAGAAATAAGAGATACGGCAAACTTTAGGAATGACGATTAATAACCCATGCTACAAATAGTAACATGTAGATGATTGGGAGTGTCAACATCCCAGGTCCACATTTTTCAGGGCTATGCAGACAGAAGAAGGACATGATTACCACCACGACGGTGATGATCATAAGAAAACACGTCTCTATCCGCTTCGCCATTTTTACCGGGGGAAGAAGAGAGAATGAATATGAAGTAGAAATTTGAGAGATGAGTTAGAATTTGATGTGAGATTTTATGGAAAAAATGAGAAGTATTTATAGAATGAAAAGAAAGATAGAGACGTTGGGGAATGAAGTGATTCCGTACAAAAGGAAAATTTGAGGGGAAGTAAAATTTGAAAGAAAGTGTATGATAGTGTTGGAAAAAAGAGAGATGTATAGAATAAAGTTAGGATTTGATTTTTGAAAGAAAGATATTTGAAAAGAAAGGAAAAGATTTTGAAAATAATGGATTATAGTACAAAAATTAGTGGGAAACAAAAGATAATAATAATTTACTTGTTACCAGTACAGTCTGAATCCCTGAACTATGCGCCTGCAAAAGATTTAACTCTGTACCAATTGCGCCAGTACTATTTATCTGTAAATAAATATCAAATAAATAGCGTGTGTGAAGTAATAAACAGTAATTGGCGTTTGCGTAAGAATAAATCCAACAGCGAGCCAAAATACCGTATAAGAAAAATTCTAAAAACCAAGTATTCATAAATCAGGATATGAAAATCCAAGATTATATGAAACTCTTAATTTTTAGATTGAAGTTTTCTTGAAAAAAGATGCGGGCAAATTTTGGGGTATAACAGTTGCCCCTATTCAATCTTCTTAAACCTGAAGAGATTGTTTGAAATCTGAAGGTAGAAGATGATTGAATATTTTAGATGCCTTGAAAATTTGCACTCACCTCCACCGGACGTGATGTTGGAAATTGCATTTGAATGTTGTATGAGAAATGTTGTTGGCAGATTGAAACATTACCTGAGACGGGCTTTCAGATGCCATCTGGCAGATGTATTTGATGGTTTGTTCACCAGAATGAATCCATTGATTATATCTTGATGAAGGATTTGAAAACCTCTGCGTTGACTATTTCGGAACCGTCCAAGGTTACCGCTTTAAGTCTAGGAGGATGATCGTTACGGAACTGTCCAAAGTTTTTCCGCTTTAGATTTTGAAAGTTGATCGTTGTGGAACCGTATGAGGTATCAGCTTTAGATCTTCGATGGTAGATCGTTCTGGAACCGTCTGAGGTATCAGCTTTAGATCTTCGATGGTAGATCGTTCTGGAACCGTCTGAGGTATCAGCTTTAGATCTTCGATGGTAGATCGTTCTGGAACCGTCTGAGGTATCAGCTTTAGATCTTCGATGGTAGATCGTTCTGGAACCGTCTGAGGTATCAGCTTTAGATCTGTGTTGGTAGATCGTTCTGGAACCGTCTGAGGTATCAGCTTTAGATCTGTGTTGGTATGTTTTTGAGTTGATAGGTGATTCGTAAGGAGAGATCTCTTCAGAATGAATCTTCGGCTTGATTATATCTGCGAGGACTGCTTATCTGAATAGAGTTCAAGGGGAACACTGCATGTGATTGAGAACATTTTTGCTGAAGACATCTGTCTGCCTGAAAAAATCAAGTTAGTGATATGCAATGTTTATGATGTATGTAATGTATGAGATTCTCGAACTAAAGGAGAAATATGCATGTTATGTATGCGTTTGTTATGAAACATTATATGCTAAGTATGAATATGTGTATGATGTATGATGTATGATGTACGATGTATGATGTATGATGATGTATGACTTATGCAGTCTTGAGCGTATCAAGCTTCTGGTTGGGAAAATAAATGAAGGCATTGTGATCGTTGATGATTTTTTGTCGTCTTGTTTGAATACCCTCGGCAGGGGACCTTCTTTGAGAACCAGGGTGCTCTGTTGAAGGATCTTTGACTACCGCTCTGGGATGAAAGGTAATTTGAAAATTCTGACTTTGATGCCCTTTTAAAATGGGAATGAGGAAGATGCATAATCCTCCGATGCACTATTTGACCAAGTCCTGGTGTGGAGATCACACCTTTTGGGGATAGCAATCTAGAATAACCCTGCTGGGGAATAAGATTTCTCGAATCACTTTGTTGGAGAGAAAAATCTCATTGAGGAATTTGCTGAGAAATGCATCTCTGTTGGGGATTTTTCTTCTAATGCTGGTTTCGGGATGATGTCCAAATGATCGGGACATTACCTGAATGCTATTCCTGTTTTTTCCTGGTAAACATCAATCATATTCAAATGCACATGTTCATTCAAAATTATCATTAGGACGTTTACGTATTCAAAACAGAAAAAGTGAAAATGTTGATTTTGAGCATAAGATGCATTGATTTTTGAAAAAGAGCCATGATAGGCTGATTAGTAAAAGGAGACAAAAAAATCCTAGTAGTAGGAAATTGTCATAAAGCTTTGGAAAATATTTATAAAGTGAAATAGCTATGTGAAAACAATCCAGTCAAGTTTCAATTCTGCTATTGCCAATCTGTCTTCGAGCATCTCATCCCTCACTTATTGGAAGAAAGTAATTGGACTGATCGGTGTCTTTGATGTGTTGAATCTTGAAGGTGAGTAGGTCGCTGAGCGGAACATAGTTGTATGCTTTATTCCCTAACTTTTGCCTAGGCTGCCTTTTCAGGTTTTCAGCCTACCGGGATAATTTTATTTAGCCTCTAATTTTTGCCTGGATCGCCCTTTCGGGTTTTCAATCCACCGAGACGCTCATTTTTGCCTAAGTTGCCCTTTCAGGTTTTCAACTTAGCGAGCTTTTCTTTAAGCGAAGTACTTTTTGACTATGTCCGCATTCACAGGGTGTGGGAAATCCTCGCCATCCATGGTGGTAAGCAACATGGCTCCGCCGGAGAATATTTTCTTGATTATAGACGGTCCCTCATAAGTGGGAGTCCACTTGCCCCTGGGGTCACCTTGTGGTAAGATGATGCGTTTGACAACCAAACCACCGGTTTGGTAGGCCTGACTCTTGACTTTCTTGTTGAAGGCTTTGATCATACGCTTTTGGTACAACTGACCATGACAAATAGCCGCGAGCCTCTTCTCATCAATCAAGTTTATCTGGTCCAATCGAGTCTGAATCCAATCGTCTTCATCTAGATCGGCTTCTTTCATAATCCTTAGGGAAGGAATCTGAATTTCAATTGGAAGAACTGCCTCCATACCGTAGACTAAGGAGAATGGAGTTGCCCCTGTTGAAGTACGCGCAGATGTGCGATAACCATGAAGAGCAAAAGGTAATATCTCATGCCAGTCTTTGTAGGTTACTGTCATCTTTTGTATGATTTTCTTGATGTTTTTATTGGCAGCTTCCACCGCGCCATTCATCTTTGGTCGATATGGAGAAGAATTATGATGTTTGATCTGGAACTGTGTGCAGAGTTCAGTAATCATTCTGTTGTTTAAATTTGTGCCATTGTCTATGATGATCCTTTCAGGGATGCCATACCGACAAATGAGATTGTGCTTGATAAATCGGGCCACAACATTTTTGGTGACTGAAGCAAACGAAGTTGCTTCTACCCATTTTGTGAAGTAATCGATAGCGACTAGGATAAAGCGATGTCCGTTGGAGGCAGTAGGCTTGATTTCTCCAATCATATCAATACCCCAGTATAGCTCCGATGTGTTGCACCCCAAAATTTGCCCTCTTTATTGGAGCCATAAGTTAATAATGACGTTTATTTCGTCATTCTAAAATTGAGGAAATATAATAAAGAGTTTTCATGGGTTTAAGAAGATACAGTGTGAAAAAGGGTTTAAACAGTGGAAGCACGAGAAAATCCGCAAGTCATATTTGGAAGGTGATATGAGCTAAGTTCCCGCGTTGTCCTGACCGTTTCGACGATATCTACAACTTTCGTGTTCGGCTCGGAAGCCAATTCTTTGAGGAAGGTCGCCAGATTTGAAAATTACTTAAGGTTTCACAGTGAAAAACAGTGCTGAATGTAGGGTTTCGGACCTCGGAAAATTCATATCTCCTAATCCGCTCGTCGGATTCACTTGAAAATTTAACTGGAGCTCCGTACCATCATTACCAAGATTTCGTATGTTCGGACCGAAGGCCAATTATGCACAGGAAATTCCCAGAATTTTAAGGATCGTCGCATTGTTTCGGTAAAAAGTGTTTTCGAGTGTGTCGCGCCTAGTTTGAAAATTCATAACTTCTTCGATTTTTATCGTATGAAGTCCACTCCGGTGGCATTTTCTTGGAAATTTCGTTAGCTTCGATTCTTCGTCACACATGCCTGTTCAGATTCTGAGCCGAAGATAGGGTTTTATCGAGTTCTTTGAGCGGTACTCACAAAATTCTGCACAGTCGCACCAGATGAGTCGGCGTTTCTCGCCATTCAAACGCGCGTATTTTCTTCATCGCTTATCGGATTGAGTTGATTCTCGCGGCAATGAGTCACGAATTTGGTCATCTTCACAGTGGCATTGGTTTCGTTCCGGAATTCAGAGCCGAACCGAGTTTCCTTAAAAACGAGCCAAAATAAGACGCACCGAGGGCAATTTGGACATTTCGCGTTGACATTATATAAACATTTTGCTCTTCACAAATCAAAGGGAGGACTCTCATAATTTCAATTCACCAAAAAGATCAAAAACACTTTCTCTCAATTCTCTCTCAATTCTCTTGAATCAAAACCACAAATTACATAAAACTTTCATCAAGATTCATCAATTTTCACCAAGATCAAGAACATGGATTGAAGAATCAAGATCAGAAGTTCGAATTTCTTCTCCTCTCCCCACATAGAGTTGCGCGCCACTCCCTCTCTCTCTCTTTCCGGATTTCGTTCGAGTTCGTGTCGCGTTCGTGTCGTGTTCGCGTTCGTTCGTGTTCGTGTTCGCGCTTCGATTTGATCTTCATTCGGTAAGCTTTCGAATCTTGAATTAAGTGCTAAATTGTTGATTATTATGTGAATTCGAATCCCGATTCGCCTCTTGTTCTTGATTAATTGATGATTGATGATGATTGATTGTTGAATATGCTCATCTTTTGCTCGAATTAGTCGTGTTCATGTGAATCGCGTTTGAATTGATGTTTGATTGTGTGTAATTGATATCCGTTGATGATGAATTGTGGTATTCATGTATGGATCTATGATTCGGTGTTGATTTTGTGTGCATAATTGTTAATATCCATGTATGTTACTTGTGTCGCACTCAAAGTGTTTGTATAAATGCATGTGGCGCACTTTTGCTTGATGTTTGCTTGGCTCGACGCGTCGCACTTTGCATAATTAGGATAATTTTACTTGTGGACTCGTGCTTAATTCATAATTTGATGTTTGCTTGTGATAATTGCCTATGGAATGATTTTGGATTGAGTGCGAATGGCTTCGAGATCTTAAAAATACACAAAAACTTGTTTTGCTACGCCAGGAACCGGGTTGTCCCAGGCGGGAACCGGTTCCCACTCAATCCAAAATGCTGATTCTCTGGTTTTTTGTACCAGGAACCGGGTTGTCCCTAGGTGGGAACCGGTTCCTGCGTTGTTTTTCCCCCTGTGTTTTTGCACCAGGAACCGGGTTGTCCCTAGGTGGGAACCGGTTCCCAGTTTCCTGAAATATTCAATCTCTGGTTTTTTGTACCAGGAACCGGGTTGTCCCTAGGTGGGAACCGGTTCCCAGTTTTCTATCTCTGGTTTTTAGTACTAGGAACCGGGTTGTCGTATGCAGGAACCGGTTCCTGTGTGTTTTTTTTTGTATTTTCTTTTCTAACTTCAATCTTGCATAACTTTTTGCTCGTAACTCCGATTTGCACGTTCTTTATATCGTCGGAAAGCTTATGAGACGTACTATCTTAATGCTTAGTTTTCATTAATTTGTAGATCATCCATGTTTGATTTCTCTTTGATGTTTCATTGTCCATTTCATGTTTATGTTACTTACCCGTTTCTTTTGGCTTATAGCAATAACGCAATTCCGATTGCGATGTTTGTTATCTCTAACTTGTGTGCTAGTGTGCAAGGCTCTTGGATAGTCACCGACCGACGCTTATTGCTTGAGTGTTCCGCTTTACTCGCGGAACACGATCCCTATTCACTTGTATCGTGTTCTCATCCGGGAGACACGTTCCTATTACTTTATACTTGCTTGTTTGGTTTGCTTGTTCCTCTTGCAGGTGTATTGTGATTGTGTTCGACGTGCGTGTCGATCTTTGTGTGCTTTCATGGCTAATCGGTGTGCTGACCATCTGCTTTTGCTTTGCTAGCTCGCTTGCGAGATTCCTACTTTCTTCGCTTTGCTTCGCTTTAGTTTACGGATCATCATCCGTTTGGTATTGATCCCGTTTCATTTTATTCCTATTGCACTTTATCGCTTTCTCGCATCATCCAATAACATGAGAAGTAGGACCTAGACATTCATCTGGCCAAGCCCTTGAAAGAGGCTCTGTTTTTGTTGGTGTGTTTATATTTGTGCTTTGCGGCAGGGAGTCACGGTGTAATAAGTCCTATATGGCACTCCGTTAAGTCCTCATGGAAGGCACGCGGAAAGGGTTAGCAATCAACCCCCGCTTAGTCTCATCGAGTCCGTTCATTATACGCACGCTACGCGTGGCTCGCTTCTGAACCTGCACAAGATCTTGTTATCGAGTATGTCAGGAAAAGGGTTCATGTAGCCGGACCCCCGCCTTTCATATAGCTCGCGTCGCTCGACGTTGATGCTCGGTGTACGCACGCACCGTTTTCCTTTACGATCCGTGACGGCTTGGTTGCTGAGAGGGGTCCGCCCTCTTGTCTATGGCCCGATCATTTTCGCGAGGTCTAATGCTTGGTTGACTTGGGTTGAGCTGCTCCCCTTGGCTATGGCGGGACCGCTTTTCTACCATTCGGTCAGTACCGTTGGTTTGTTTGCTTTACGAGCGGACGCTCGTTTGTGTGATATTATTGTTTGTTTCCCTTATCCCTCGTAGGTTGCTAGTTTAGCTTAGACTTGTACCCTTTGTATGATAACATTAGGTAGCAAGCTTTCCCCCCTTAGCTTAGGTTTTCCTCCTGCATTCTTTAAAACAAAAACCACACTCTTTGATTTTCTTTTCTTAAGAGCTTGTTATTTCCGCTCCATTCCCAGGCATAAGTCTCCAAAGGTCGAGCAGCGGAGTGTGAATGTAACTCGTTCACCTAAAAAACACAAAACAAACAGAAATTAGTTAGCCGAGCTACGGTAGCTCTGATTCTGCAAAACAGATACGTAGGCAGCGGGGTAGGGCCCGTGCGAGCATAATCCTTTCTTTTCCCTACATTCTGCATTCATTTTAGTTCAGATTTAGTGCAGTTTGCTTACACACCCATAGTTTTAGACACAAGCGTGGATACCATCGAGTACGATGGGCGTGAGGGGTGCTAATACCTTCCCCTCGCGTAACCGACTCCCTTACCCTTTTTTCTCTGGTCGTGAGACCGTTGTTTTGTTTTGTGGTTTACTGGCATTCCCTTCCTTTTCAGGATAAATATGTTAGTGGCGACTCTGTTAATTTTCGCGGTAGCGACAGCTGGCGACTCTGCTGGGGACGTCTTGACCTTTTGCTGGTCCGGACTCAGCGAGTCGATCCTAGCGCTTGTGTGTTTATCTTTGGGTGTTTTTACTGCTTTGCATATTTACCTGTTTGCATTGCATTCTATGTGCGCTTTTACTTTTCTGCATCATATTCTGGACTGTCTGGATTTCTATCTGTGGGTGGGTGTTTCAAGAGGTAAAAGGCCCCAATACCCAGGCTATGAGTGATACCATAGGAACTAGGAATAGAGTGGCCGTGACGGACAGAAGGCGTATGCCTGATTGATCTGATCATGTATCCACGGGCAGAGCTTGGTGGAATGAGGCAATATCGTATGATAGCGCCTACATTTGATCCTCTGTTGGCTTTTTGACCTACCTTGGCCTAGATTTACCCGTGAGTGGGGCGGGAATCAGTCATTGCTTAACAGGTACATTGATGGTGACTTTGGCTCTTGTTCGTGGGTTACCGCTGTTCTCGTTCGAGTGTACTATTGGTTCCTGTTCGTGGGGTACTATGGTTCTTGTTCGAGTGGTGATCTGTGTTCTATTCCAGTGTGTTGTTGACTACGGGCTTTGGTTCTGTGGATTGACATTCTATGTTCCGTGTGATGTACTATTTGGGGGGCCAAACTTTTGGCTCTGTACTATGTGTGTTACCGACAGTCCAGAATGCCTGGTGGGCGGCAACAAGTCCCACCACTTTGCATCATAGCATATTTATTTCCAAAAGAAACGCAAAAAAAAAATGTATAATAATAAGCATTTGCATGTCATATTTTCAGGGATATTCAGGAGTTCACCCAAGTGGAAGATGGACATTCCCACTGATACCGTCAAAGAACGCACGAGGCATACCAGAGCTTATAAGATTCCGGATATTGATGTTTCGGGGTTGATTGGTTTGAGTTCTCGGTTGGATGGGGAGGCTCTCCGTGACTTCGATCATGATTATGGCAATTTGCTCTCCATCCTCAAAACATCTTTCAATCCAATGGCTTTGATCACCCTGTTTCAGTTCTATGATCCACAGTTGAGGTGTTTTACGTTTCAGGACTATCAATTGGTCCCAACACTCGAGGAGTTCTCTTACATACTCAACATCCGAATCACTGATGATGTACCTTTCATTCGAGTTCCCGAGGTTGTGAGATTTGAAAAAATAGCTGAAGCTCTTCACATGGGTATAAAGGAGCTGGAAAGAAATTGGAAGTCATCAGGCGGTGTTTCTGGTTTCTATCTTTGCTTTTTGATCAGTAGGGCTGAGGATGCGGCTAAGAAGGAGCGGTGGGTTGATTTTAGTCGTTTGCTTGCTATCATGATTTATGGTATCATCTTATTCCCTTCAAGAGAGAACTTTGTGAGTTTGGCGGCGATTTGTGTCTTTATGAACAAAAACCCCGTGCCAACGTTGCTTGCAGATGCTTATTTTTCGATCCACTCGAGAAGTAAGAAGGGAGGATATGTTGTTGGTTCTTGTCTTCCGTTGTTGTACCAGTGGTTCATGTTGCATTTGCCGGTGAGAGGACCTTTTGTGCTCAAGAAGAGTTCTCTTAAGTGGTCAGATAGGATTGTTAACCTCACATCTTATGACATCAGGTGGAACTATTGTGTGGGGAAGATTTGGAACATCATCACTAGTTGCGGTCAATATCCCAACGTTCCTCTCATGGGAACCAGAGGTTGCATTAGTTACAATCCCACACTCGCCTATCGTCAATTGGGATATGCAATGGAAAGGGCTCAGAATGATGTAGAAGCGTTTGAATCAGTGTACTTTGCTGATGGTAAAGATCCTCTGGAGCTAGAAAAGATAGCGTATGCTTGGACTAAAGTTCACAAGAGAGATCAGAATACTTTGAGAAAGAAAGTTCCTATTGCTATGGGTCCTTACCGAAAGTGGGTTGAAGCGAGAGTGAAAGATTTGTTGTTGCCATTTGCAAGGTCATGTCCATTGTATGAGCAACCTCCCGTGGTTTTATCTGATACCGTTGCGGCTGAACTCTATATTCAAACTGAAGCGGACAACATCAAACTAAGAGCAAAGGACAATGAGGTTGGCTTGGAGAGGTATTTTCAAGATCGCGAAAAGGCGGAATTGACTCGTAAGCTCAAGCATGCGCAAGGTGAAGGTTCAAGCATGACACGTGCCCAAAGGCGATCGCATGACTTGATGGAAGAAAGCTTGTACCGAAAACAGCAGGAATGTGCGAAGTTGCGAAGGTCCGAAAACAATAGCAAGAGAAGGATGCAGGATTCAGAACAACAGTTGATGGAAGAAAAATCCAAGTCAGCTCGACTTGAAGAAGAGCTCGCAAGCCTCCGATCCCAGCGGAGAGGAGATGGAGGAGCTCATTCTGTTGTCAGACGATCCTAGTGCTGCTGTGGATTGGATTTGTTTGGTCTAGGGGTTTGATTTGATGTGTATTCTTGATGTTTGTCGCCCATGTCCAGGATTGTTGCATGGGGTCGCATTTTGATGTTCTGGATTTCTTTTGTATGCCTTATGAGCACATTGTGACACGGTTATGTATTTTGTCTGTATGAACTCAAATTCTCAGTTATGTTTGAATTAAGTATGCTCAGTTTGCTGAATATTCTCGTGCGTGGATTATTGTTCGAATATATTCTGTATCAGGGTTTCTATGTCCTATCTGAAAGTGGGATGAACTTTTGGATACCTGAAAATTGACAAACATTTCATGCATATCATTCATATATCATACATGTCATATATTTGCAGGTTTTGCAGGTCTTATATCTTATGTCTTGCTGTTTTGTTACCAGAAGGAGTTCTAAGACGGCTAATCACCCGTATCCGACTAGGAGCAATCAGAGAAGGCAGATGGAAAAGATTCAGGAACAAATGGCAGAGATGAGAGCTCAACTGACAGAGCCGATGAATGCGCAGATGGCGCAGTTTATGGAAGCATTGACTAATGTGACCAAGGGGCAGGATGACTTGCGAGTTCTCGTTGAGAACTCCAGAAGGAATGAGAATGGAGGACATCCAGGGCTGTTTGACGATGTGTCTGGCAGGATTGACGATCACCATGATCCGAATGAGTTTGATCACGTGGGAGGGCACTATAATCCTTTCAATCAGCATCACGGGTTTCCACCTCCACCTCCGTCTCGTCTGTTGGGAAGGAGAGATAATCAGAACCGTGGTAATTTGGATTTCAATGTTGAGAACTTTGACCAGGTATCAAGGCATAGTGCTGAGGGTGCACATGATGAAGTTGAGAGGTATAGTCTGATTGAGGAACGTCTCAGAGCTGTTGAAGGCAAAGGGGTGTTAGGCATGGATATCAATGACTTGGGGCTGGTTCCTGGTGTGAGGATCCCACTGAAATTCAAAGTTCCATCTTTTGACAAATACAATGGGGCGACTTGTCCCATGACTCATGTCAAAGCATACTATCGCAAGATGTCAGTTTATTCAGAGGATGAGGGTTTTCTAAGGCATTTCTTCCAGGATAGCTTGGCTGGAGCTTCCTTGGAGTGGTATGTTCAACTTGAACGCACCCATATCCATTCTTGGAGAGATCTTGTGGAGGCTTTCATTAAGCACTATTAGTACAATGTTGATATGGCACCCAACAGGACCCAGTTGCAGAGTTTGGTTCAGGGGTCTAAAGAATCTTTCAAAGAGTACGCTCAGAAATGGCGTGAGTTAGCTGCGAGGGTTCAGCCACCTATGACTGAGCGTGAGATGATTGACATGTTCACCAGTACCTTGTCTGGACACTATTATTTGGCTTGCAGTGCTTCAGCTAACTTTTCTGAAATGGTGAGATATGGCGAACGTGTTGAGATGGGTCTAAAGATGGGAAAAATCCAGCTAGGAGCTTCTTCTAATTCTGCTGGTAGTAAGAAACAAGCTGAAGGCTATGCCAGAAGGAAAGAAGGAAATGCAGATGCCTGTTGAAGAGTATTGTGGTGTACTTTTCGTTTATATCGTATCCACAGGGATTATTGCGATATCACCGCCGTTCTATAGCCTATTTTGTCTTGAGTTAATGTTACTTTAGTTTTAGGTTTGCAAAAGGTCATTCAATCACTTTAGTAGCAAAGAGTAAATTAATGAAGGTTCTAAGTTAAAGAAAATGCATCAAGATTCGATTTCATCGACCTAAGTTTGTATGTTTCCTTATAAATATATGCTTATGAACTTGCTAACGATCAATATAATTACGTATCGACACCTATATCGTCCGTGTCCGCAACGATATAGCTAGATTTACCGTATTGTTTAACCGACGATTTCTCCACCGTTTAAACAATACAAATAACGTTTTAAAACCGATACTTAGTAAACATCAAACTCTAAATCCATGTCTGCAACTTATAGTTTGAAAGATGATGAGTTAGGTCTAGATACAAACATTGATGTCTCAAACATTTATACCAAAGAAAAAGCTTTAATAAACAAACTAAACCATCTATATTGATCATCACTTGTTCATACACATATATTCACAAGAAAAACATACAAAAGGCTAGGAAGATTACATCTTATCTTGATACAAAAGGGATTTAGCTATCCATGAGAATGGTAGCTTGCACAAGAAGGAAAGGATGAAGATCAACAAGCATCAAAGGCGATTAATCGACGATCAAGGCTTCCAATCTTCAACTCTATGTTTGCTACAGTGTATTATGCTCTTGTTTCTCTCTAAAATATCTCTACTTACCTAAAAAAAGATCTGGCCCAAAAACAAATAAACAAAGTTTCGCAGACCGCGCTTAGCGCGGTGCAGCCCGCTAAGCGCGCTATCAAAAATTGCTTAAACCGCCCAACCGCGCTAAGCGGGC
Organism: Vicia villosa; assembly: GCF_029867415.1. Lineage (NCBI taxonomy): Eukaryota > Viridiplantae > Streptophyta > Magnoliopsida > Fabales > Fabaceae > Vicia > Vicia villosa. The sequence goes on along the minus strand of NC_081180.1, from coordinate 135,925,470 downwards.
TTCAGACCTCGCTTAGCGCGGAACTCTCTGCCAGAACTTCCTTCTTCTCTTCAAAAGCGCGCTTAGCGGGCTCAACCTCGCTTAGCGCGCTACCTCTTTTCAGCAATCTTTGGCTTTGGTCTTGGAACATCTTCAAAGTGCTTTTTCCATGGTCCAAGCTTCCAATTATCTAAAAAAAACTACAAAATCCAACATAGATTGCAAAGATAAGAACTATTCAACAATAATATAAATATAAGAATAAATATATACCAAATGACAATAAAATACCACTATTAACCACAAAAAGACTTGAGAGTTACCAAAAATTACTTAAGATATTTACACAAATTGGTAACTAACAATGCCATATATGGAAGAAGGGGTTCAGGGAGAAGCAATTCACAGGTTAATGCTGTCATGATCCCAGTACCACAACAACCACAACAGCAGGGACAGCGTTCCAGTAATGATCGCTATCCTCCCAGGACTAGGCCTCACAGAAAGATTGATCCGATTCCTATGACCTATGCTCAGGTGTTGCAACATTTGCTCAAGATTGAGAAGATTACTTTGAGAGATGCTCCGAGTGCTCCGGACACACAATCTCCGAACTATAATGCAAACGCACGATGTGCTTTCCATTCAGGTGCCGTTGGGCATGATACCGAGAGGTGTATTGCGTTGAAGAATAAGGTCCAGGACTTGTTGGATCAAAAGATAATTCAGTTCACTCCTACACCCAATATTGTCAATAATCCGATGCCTACTCACGGAGGTTCGGGTGTGAATGCCATTGAGAGTGAAGAGATAAGTGTTGTATCTGATGTGAGCTGTTTGACTTTTCCTCTTGTATCTGTGAAGCAACATCTGATCAATAGCGGTATCTTCCCGGGCTGTGAAGTTGATTGTGAGAATTGCAAAAGTCAACCTGAAGGTTGTGCTGATTTGAAAGGTATGGTACAAAAGCTGATTGATGAGGGTCCTCTTCAGTTCTATCGAAGGTCGAGAGGTGCAAGGAGTAAGGATGGTGAAGTGTCTGTGATCTCAATTCCTTATGATCCAGTTGTTCCAATATGTATCCAGGTGCCTATTTAGATACCTGTCAGTATCCCGTATGAGGAACAACCAGCGGCGTTGATGATTACTGTGCCGGGGCCTATTCCATATGAGAGTGAGAAGGCCATCCCTTGGCTTTATGGTTCAGACGTATATTACTATGGCATGAAGAAGGAAGGCGAGCCATCTAAAGAGAAGTTTGTTGAGGCCTCAGTTGCAAACACTGATAATTTCACCGGTACTGGTAGGATCACTCGCAGTAGAAAGGTGTTCTCTCCTCAGCTTGTTCAAAACAATGCAGATGCTGTGGCTAAGGCCAAAGGAAAACAAGTAGTGACTGATGTCCAGAATTCTCCGATTCAGAGTGGGGCACCTGATAGTGCTGTGTCTTCCAAAGATGTGGAGGAATTATTGAGAATCATCAGGAAGTCTGATTACAAGGTTGTTGAGCAGTTGGGTCAGACCCAGTCAAAGATTTCCATCTTGCAAATGCTGATGTGTTCATAAGGTCATAGAGATGCTCTCTTGAGAATCCTGAATGGTGCTTACGTCCTGCATGAAATATCTGTGAATCAGTTAGAGGCGGTAGCCAATAATATCTCCGCTGGGAATGGTTTGGGATTCACTGACCATGATCTTCCTCCAGAAGGGAGAAACCATAACAAGGCTTTGCATATTTCGATTGAGTGTAAGGGGATGACTTTGTCCCGTGTTTTGGTTGATATTGGGTCTTCTTTAAACGTGCTTCCCAAATCTGCTCTCATGTGAATTGACTATGCTGGTGTTGAGTTGAGACCAAGTGAGTTGGTAGTGCGCGCCTTTGACGGTTCAAGGAGGTCTGTGTTCGGAGAGGTAGATCTACCAATCCAGGTTGGTCCTCAGATCTTTACTACAATCTTTTATGTGATGGACATTCAACCTGCTTACTGTTGTTTGTTGGGACGACCGTGGATTCACAAGGCTGGTGCTGTGACATCCACTCTTCATCAGAAGTTGAAGTATCCGGTTGACGGTAAAGTGGTGACGGTTTGTGGTGAAAAAGATTATATCGTGAGTCACTTGTCCTCTTTCCGATATGTAGAGATCGAAGGTGAAATACATGAGACGTCGTTCCAAGCGTTTGAGGTTGTGAACGCTGTGAGAACTCCTCCTTATGAGATAACGAAGCCAGAAACGGTCATGTCCTCTTTGAAAGATGCTCAGGTTATCGTTGAGACTGGAAGGGTGGAAGGCTGGGGGCAAGTAATTGACGTGCGTCCCAAATTTGATAAGAATGGTCTTGGTTTCAATCCTGGAAGGCAGAATGCATCGCCCAAGTCTAGTGTCCTTAGCTCGATTAAGTTTGTGAGTGGAGGTGTCATTCAAGACGGTCAGGTCCATGCCATTGTCGATGGTGAGGAGGCGGATAGTGATTATGACTTTGATAGCTGGATTCGTCCAAGTATTCCTGGAGAGGTGCCTAGCAACTGGACAATCGAAGATATCATCCAAGTTGCACAAGCTCAGGAGTAAATTCCTTGTTTTTACTTTTCTTATCATGACATAATTCCTACGCTCTGCCCAAGGCGTAGTGAATCATTTGTAGGGCCATGCAGTTCGCATTTTCAAAGTTAATCATGAAATAAAAGGACGTTTTTGCATTCAAATGTTTCGCTCTTTGTCTTTCTTTTAACTTTTTCCTTTAAATGGCAATGTTTTTGCACACACTTGCACATGGCTTAATAATAAAACTAAAATAAAAACATCAATCATGCAGATGTTCCACCACCACGGATTCCATTGGTAACAGTTCCACTACTGCTTATTATGATTTTGACAATCCGATCTACCAAGCCGAGGAGGAAGCTTATGAAGATTGTGATCTCCCCGATGAGTTGGCCAGATTGTTGAAACAGGAAAAGAAAGCGATTCAGCCGCATCAGGAGGAAATTGAGATGGTAAATGTTGGCACTAAAGAGCCGGTCCGATAAGTCAAGATAGGGGCTGCGCTTGAGAATAGTGTGAAGCAGAGACTTATTGATATGTTGAAAGAGTATGCAGATATATTTGCTTGGTCCTACGAGGATATGCCTGGTCTTGATACAGATATTGTGGTACACCGTCTACCTCTCAAGGAAGATAGTCCTCCTGTCGAGCAGAAGCTTCGAAGGACTCGCCCAGATATGTCTGAGAAGATTAAGAAAGAGGTTGAGAAACAGTTTGATGCTGGCTTTCTGCAAGTTGTGAATTACCCGCCGTGGGTTGCGAATATTGTTCCTGTACCTAAGAAGGACGAAAAGGTCAGGATGTGTGTTGATTACAGAGATCTGAATAGGGCGAGTCCGAAAGATGATTTTCCTCTTCCCCACATTGATGTGTTGGTGGATAATACTGCTCCTTTTAAGGTGTTTTCCTTCATGGATGGCTTCTCTAGGTATAATCAGATTAAGATGGCACCAGAAGACATGGAGAAAACAACGTTTATCACGCCGTGGGGAACTTTCTGCTATAAAGTCATGCCTTTTGGGTTGAAAAACGCAGGGGCAACGTATCAGCGTGCCATGGTGACTCTTTTTCATGACATGATTCACAAAGAGATTGAAGTGTATGTTGACGACATGATTGTAAAGTCTCACACTGAAGAAGAGCATTTGGTTCACTTGCAGAAGTTGTTTGAAAGGCTTCGGGAATTCAGACTGAGGTTGAATCCAAACAAATGCACTTTCGGAGTGCAATCCAGAAAGTTATTGGGCTTTGTTGTCAGTGGAAAAGGTATTGAGGTTGATCCTATAAAAATAAAAGCTATACAAGATATGCCTGAGCCGAGAACAGAAAAAGAGGTTCGTGGTTTCTTAGGGAGGTTGAACTACATTGCTAGATTCATCTCTCATCTTACAGCCACTTGTGAACCAATATTCAAATTGCTAAGAAAAGATCAGACAGCCAGGTGGAATAATGATTGTCAAAAAGCATTTGAAAAAGTGAAAGAATATCTGCAGGAACCTCCGATACTAATGCCTCCAGTTCCAGGAAGGCCTTTGATTATGTACCTCACAGTTCTTGAAAACTCAATGGGATGTGTGCTGGGTCAACATGACGAGTCTGGCCGAAAAGAGCACGCAATATACTACCTTAGCAAAAAGTTTACCGACTGTGAATCCCGATACTCACTGCTCGAGAAAACTTGTTGTGCTTTGGTGTGGGCTGCTCGCCGGCTGAGGCAGTATATGTTGGTTCACACCACCTTATTGATTTCCAAGATGGATCCTATCAAGTATGTTTTTGAGAAGCCCGCTCTTTCCGGAAGAGTAGCCAGGTGGCAGATGATTTTGACTGAATATGATATCCAGTATACTACCTAGAAAGCCATCAAAGGTAGTGTGTTGGCGGATTATCTTGCGCATCAGCCGGTCGAAGATTATTAGCCGATGAAGTTTGAATTCCCCGATGAGGATGTTTTGTACATCAGAGATTGTAACATTCCTGGACCAGAGGAAGGACCCGAACCAGGATCGCGATGGACGCTCGTGTTGGATGGTGCCTCTAATGCACTTAGGAATGGTGTAGGAACTGTAATCACTTCTCCATCTGGTTTTCATATTCCGTTTACAGCCAGAATCTGTTTTGATTGCACTAATAACATGGCTGAGTATGAAGCTTACATCTATGGTATCGAAGTTGCGATCGATTTGCGAATCAAGTACTTGAAAGTTTATGGGGATTCCAATCTTGTCATTAGCCAGATCAATGGAGATTGGGAAACTCGCCATCAGAATCTGATTCCATACAGGGAGCATGTGATGAGACTCATTCCATACTTTGATGAGATCACATTCGAGCATATTTCTAGAGAAGAGAACAATCTTGCTGATGCTCTCGCTACGTTGGCTTCCATGTTCAAAGTGAAATGGGCCAATGAAGCGCCTAATATCACCATTAACAGGTTGGAGGAGCCGGCATTCTGCTTTAAGGCTGATGTTGAACTGGATGGCAATCCATGGTATCATGATATCAAAAAGTTCCTCGAAACTCAAGAGTATCCTCCCGAAGCGTCAGTGACTGATAAGAAGTTTCTGAGAAGGTTTGCAGCTAAGTTCTACCTCAACGGTGGGGTTTTGTACAAGAGGCATCATGACGGTGTGTTACTCCGATGTGTTGTGAAAGAAGAAGCTTCGAAAATCATAGAGGAAATGCACGAAGGTGAGTTTGGTACCCATTCTAGTGGGCATACGATGGCTAAGAAAATCTTGAGGGCTGGTTACTATTGGTCCACTATGGAAACTGATTGTCATAACCATGTCAGAATTTGTCACAAGTGTCAGATCTATGCTGATAAAGTGCACGTGCCGCCTGTGCCTTTGAATGTCTTGACTTCTCCGTGGCCTTTTGCAATGTGGGGCATTGACATGATTGGAGAGATTAAGCCTACTGCTTCTAATGGACATCGCTTCATTTTGGTTGCCATCGATTACTTCACCAAGTGGGTTGAAGCCGCATCTTATGCGAATGTAACAAAGCAAGTGATTACTCGTTTTATCAAGCACAACATAATATGTCGTTATGGGATTCCTGAAAAGATCATTACTGATAATGGATCAAATCTCAATAACAAGATGATGAAGGAGCTTTGTGAGTCCTTCAAGATCAAGCACCACAATTCTTCTCCGTATCGTCCAAAGATGAATGGCGCTGTCGAAGCGGCTAATAAGAATATTAAGAAGATTGTGCAGAAGATGGTAGTGACTTACCGAGATTGGCACGAGATGCTCCCTTTTGCTTTGCATGGTTATTGCACCTCTGTGCGTACATCGACTGGGGCAACTCCTTTCTCACTTGTTTATGGTATGGAAGCAGTATTGCCAGTTGAAGTTGAGATTCCTTCCCTGAGGATTATGAAAGACGTCGAGCTTGACGAGTCTGAATGGGTACAGAATCGGATGGATCAGTTGAACCTCATTGATGAGAAGCGCTTAGCGGCTATTGGACATGGTCAGGTGTACCAAAAGAAGATGAGAAAAGCTTTTGACAAGCGGGTGCGACCCCAAAGCTATAAACCAGGTGATCTGGTGCTCAAAAGAATCATTCTTCCTCAAGGTGATCCTCGAGGCAAGTGGACTCCGACGTATGAAGGCCCCTTTGTTGTGCAGAAAGTGTTCTCTGGCGGTGCCATGATGCTTGCAACGATGGATGGCGAGAACTTTTCGCACCATGTGAACGCGGATGTAGTCAAAAAATACTTCGCATAGACCTGATAAAAAAAAAGATGAAAAAAAAGAAAAGAAAAAAGAAAAGAGAAAAGAAGAAAGAAAAAAGAAAAAAGAAGAAAAAAAGATAAGAAAATGAATCAGGCAAAAGAATGAAAAAGAAACAAATATACCCGCTAAGTTGAAAACCCGAAAGGGCGGCTTAGGCAAAAAAGGGACAAAAGCGAACGACTACATCTCGCATGCCACCTTGGCAATCACTCTTCATACATGCTTAGGGCTCCCGACCGAGGGATAAGCAAGACTCCGTGTTCTTGAGTTTGCACCTGGGAGCTCAAATCCCTAAAGCATTCACAAATTCCAATCACTTTGTTTAGGGCTCCCGACCGAGGGATAAGAAAAACTCCGTGTTCTTGAGTTTGCACCTGGCAGCTCAAATCCCTAAAGGCTCTCACAAACCCCGTTGGGTCCACAAGTTTGGTGACATCATCAGATCGGACAGTGATCAATCCTAATGAGTACGTTCTTCCAAAGCAAGGAGATGAGAACGTCGGAGTTATAAAAGTGATAGCGGGATCGAAACCAATGGATATCCGTTTCACATTGCCATTTCTCTTGTAAATGCGTGGTTACCTTTTACTAGGAACTACTTCTGAAATGTGTTCGCTCTTTTACGAGCATTCTGTTCGCAATTAATAAAAACCTTTTTACCTCAAAAGTCGTTTTCTTTTACTGTTTTGTTTGCATAAAACGTCCTGAGTTTATGTTAAACTTTGCATATGAAAACTGCATTGCTTATTACAATACATGATTAGAAATGATAAAATCTTTGAAATTATTTCGAAGTCTTGTGTAACCAGGATGGCAGGCCAGGATGCCATGATATATCCTGGGGCATTTTCATTTGTTTTTCTCGTAGGTACGTCCTTGCAAGCGCTTCACATCAGCATATTGGCAGACATAGCCATGAGAGATTCTCACTCCCCAGCTGAGTACATTCAGATGAGATTTTCTTTGTTCCAAGATTCTCACATCCTCAGCAAAGCACATCTCGATGTATTCCCCGTGCATCTGAAGCCTTATTCCCCGGCGGAATACCTTCTCCCCAGTTGAGTCATGATTGGATGGTATCTGATTCCCCAGCAAGCTCTTAATGAGGTCCTTCGCCCGAGTTCCTCGTTTTTCCCAGTAGAGCGTTTCTCTCCCCAACAGATGGACCTGTTTTCCCCAAGAGAGCCATCTTATTCCCCAGTGGAATGGCCTTAACAAGAGGTTCTTATGTCAAGTTCCTTATCCCCAGCGGATCTCTCATATCCCTAGCAGTTTGCTGTGCAGAAGTATTCATCTTCCCCACTGAGTTTCTTTCCTCAGCAAAGATTCGCATGCATCCTCAGTAGAATCTATGTCCGTCCAGGATTTCTCCAGCGGAATGCGTCCTATACAAGCAAGTTGGTCACTCCCCATCAGAGTTGTCTTCATGACTTGCCCTTATCTTCACATCCCCAGGGTGTCGAGAATTTGCTTCTCCAATAAAGTTGCCCGGGTATCCCCAAGAAGGATTTATCCCCCAAGCAGAGCTCGCGTCCAGATTTTGATCATCTCCAGCAAATATCTGATCCATCTTTGCTATCTCACATGTTGTGACCCTTGGTCACTCATCTTGTCCTCCCCGCAGAGTTCTATACTCTCTCCAGGACTTCTTCAGCAATTCAGTGCTCCTCCGTTGCCTCACTAAGTAACGTTCGAATCATGCATCATTCGCATTGCATTCTCTAAGCGTGTAGCGCATTCCTTCTCGGGAGCGTTATTCCATACACATTCATACATGCATCATGCATAAATCATATCATATCTGTTTCTTTTTGCAGGAAAGTTATCCAGATTTAAATGCTCCCCAGAGAGCAACTCGCCTAGTCATTACAGGCGCTTATCCTGATGTTTTGAATCAGAAGAGGATTGTTCTACTTATTTTCTGGCATAACTCAGATCAGTTCAAAGACATTCCTATTCCCGATGCCCCCAGATCGGTGGAAGATATTTGTTCCTATCCTGATATCCAGTTTAGTTGAAGGAACCGCCTCCGGATCTCTATAGATCTTCCGAAGGAGCAAGCCCTCTGATACATCAGATCAGTTGGAAATATCTACTCCCTAACGATTTAGTTCGTTCAGAAGAAGAAACTCGTTTGCCCAGTCCTGATGCCTAACCATCAGTTGAAGACGCTTTCTTTACCCGGCGTACACAGTTCGGAAGAGATATCTGTTCCTATCCTAATATTCAGATTCAGATTAGTTGAAGGAACCGCCTCCGGATCTCCCAAGATCTTACGAAGGAGCAAGCCACTAATATCATCAGATCAGATGGAGATGTCTGCCTGATCGACTTTGTCTTTCAGATGAAGATTGTCCTACTTATTTTCTGGAATCATGTCCAGATCAGTTTAAAGGCATTCTTTCCCCGGCGTACACAGTTCGGAAGAGATATTGTTCCTATCCTGATTTCCAGTTCAGTTGAAGGAGCCGCCTCCGGATCCCCGTGGTCTTACGAAGGAGCTAGCCGCTAATTCCCATATTAGTAGGAATATCTACCTGATGATTTAATTGCATCAGAAAAGATGTCTGCCCAGATTCTCAGATCATGATTCCCAGATTAGAGATACCTATTACCCGTTGATGTTCAGATCAACCGATGTATCTCCTTCGATTCCCATATCGATTTAAGACATCTATCTCGATGCAAGTTCGGAGACATTTGCTACGTCTGATATTCAGATCAGTCGAGATGTTCCTTCTCTTGATGCCCAGATCATTTGAAGTGTTTCCCCTGCCTGTGGGTGCCCGTTCCTTCTTATCACAAGTTGGAGCATATTTATTATCCAGATCAATTGAAGTTTTTTCTCCTCGCCTGCGGGGTGGTACATTCCTTCTTGTTACAAGATGGAATCTTCTATTGATCAAGAGCGCAAATTTTCGAGTTCATTCTGGTATGCAATCTCCTTCCACCTCAACGGTTCGAAACTTTCGTTTCTCACTCGTCAGGTTCAAGAAGTTTGAATAGGGGCAGCTGTTGCACCCCAAAATTTTCCCTCTTTATTGGAGCCATAAGTTAATAATGACGTTTATTTCGTCATTCTACAATTGAGGAAATATAATAAAGAGTTTTCATGGGTTTAAGAAGATACGGTGTGAAAAAGGGTTTAAACAGTGGAAGCATGAGAAAATCCGCAAGTCATATTTGGAAGGTGATATGAGCTAAGTTCCCGCGAGTCCTGACCGTTTCGACGATATCTACAACTTTTGTGTTCGGCTCGGAAGCCAATTATTTGAGGAAGGTCGCCAGATTTGCAAATTACTTAAGGTTTCACAGTGAAAAACAGTGCTGAATGTAGGGTTTCGGACCTCGGAAAATTCATATCTCCTAATCCGCTCGTCGGATTCACTTGAAAATTTAACTGGAGCTCCGTACCATCATTACCAAGATTTCGTATGTTCGGACCGAAGGCCAATTATGCACGGGAAATTCCCAGAATTTTAAGGATCGTCGCATTGTTTCAGTAAAAAGTGTTTTCGAGTGTGTCGCGCCTAGTTTGAAAATTCATAACTTCTTCGATTTTTATCGTATGAAGTCCACTCCGGCGGCATTTTCTTGGAAATTTCGTTAGCTTCGATTCTTCAACACACATGCCTGTTCAGATTCTGAGCCGAAGATAGGGTTTTATCGAGTTCTTTGAGCGGTACTCACAAAATTCTGCACAGTCGCACCAGATGAGACGGCGTTTCTCGCCATTCAAACGCGCGTATTTTCTTCATCGCTTATCGGATTGAGTTGATTCTCGCGGCAATGAGTCACGAATTTGGTCATCTTCACAGTGGCATTGGTTTCGTTCCGGAATTCAGAGCCGAACCGAGTTTCCTTAAAAACGAGCCAAAATAAGACGCACCGAGGGCAATTTGGACATTTCGCGTTGACATTATACAAACATTTTGCTCTTCACAAATCAAAGGGAGGACTATCATAATTTCAATTCACCAAAAAGATCAAAAACACTTTCTCTCAATTCTCTCTCAATTCTCTTGAATCAAAACCACAAATTACATAAAACTTTCATCAAGATTCATCAATTTTCACCAAGATCAAGAACATGGATTGAAGAATCAAGATCGGAAGTTCGAATTTCTTCTCCTTTCCCCACATAGAGTTGCGCGCCACTCCCTCTCTCTCTCTTTCCGGATTTCGTTCGAGTTCGTGTCGCGTTCGTGTCGTGTTCGCGTTCGTTCGTGTTCGTGTTCGCGCTTCGGTTTGATCTTCATTCGGTAAGCTTTCGGATCTTGAATTAAGTGCTTAATTGTTGATTATTATGTGAATTCGAATCCCGATCCGCCTCTTGTTCTTGATTAATTGATGATTGATGATGATTGATTGTTGAATATGCTCATCTTTTGCTCGAATTAGTCGTGTTCATGTGAATCGCGTTTGAATTGATGTTTGATTGTGTGTAATTGATATCCGTTGATGATGAATTGTGGTATTCATGTATGGATCTATGATTCGGTGTTGATTTTGTGTGCATAATTGTTAATATCCATGTATGTTACTTGTATCGCACTCAAAGTGTTTGTATAAATGCATGTGGCGCACTTTTGCTTGATGTTTGCTTGGCTCGACGCGTCGCACTTTGCTTAATTAGGATAATTTTACTTGTGGACTCGTGCTTAATTCATAATTTGATGTTTGCTTGTGATAATTGCCTATGGAATGATTTTGGATTGAGTGCGAATGGCTCCGAGATCTTAAAAATACACAAAAACTTGTTTTGCTACGCCAGGAACCGGGTTGTCCCAGGCGGGAACCGGTTCCCACTCAATCCAAAATACTGATTCTCTGGTTTTTTGTACCAGGAACCGGGTTGTCCCTAGGTGGGAACCAGTTCCTGCGTTGTTTTTCCCCCTGTGTTTTTGCACCAGGAACCGGGTTGTCCCTAGGTGGGAACCGGTTCCCAGTTTCCTGAAATATTCAATCTCTGGTTTTTTGTACCAGGAACCGGGTTGTCCCTAGGTGGGAACCGGTTCCCAGTTTTCTATCTCTGGTTTTTAGTACTAGGAACCGGGTTGTCCTATGCAGGAACCGGTTCCTGTGTGTGTTTTTTTTTTTTTGTATTTTCTTTTCTAACTTCAATCTTGCATAACTTTTTGCTCGTAACTCCGATTTGCACGTTCTTTATATCGTCGGAAAGCTTATGAGACGTACTATCTTGCTAGATGCTTAGTTTTCATTAATTTGTAGATCATCCATGTTTGATTTCTCTTTGATGTTTCATTGTCCATTTCATGTTTATGTTACTTACCCGTTTCTTTTGGCTTATAGCAATAACGCAATTCCGATTGCGATGTTTGTTATCTCTAACTTGTGTGCTAGTGTGCAAGGCTCTTGGATAGTCACCGACCGACGCTTATTGCTTGAGTGTTCCGCTTTACTCGCGGAACACGATCCCTATTCACTTGTATCGTGTTCTCATCCGGGAGACACGTTCCTATTACTTTATACTTGCTTGTTTGGTTTGCTTGTTCCTCTTGCAGGTGTATTGTGATTGTGTTCGATGTGCGTGTCGATCTTTGTGTGCTTTCATGGCTAATCGGTGTGCTGACCATCTGCTTTTGCTTTGCTAGCTCGCTTGCGAGATTCCTACTTTCTTCGCTTTGCTTCGCTTTAGTTTACGGATCATCATCCGTTTGGTATTGATCCCGTTTCATTTTATTCCTATTGCACTTTATCGCTTTCTCGCATCATCCAATAACATGAGAAGTAGGACCTAGACATTCATCTGGCCAAGCCCTTGAAAGAGGCTCTGTTTTTGTTGGTGTGTTTATATTTGTGCTTTGCGGCAGGGAGTCACGGTGTAATAAGTCCTATATGGCACTCCGTTAAGTCCTCATGGAAGGCACGCGGAAAGGGTTAGCAATCAACCCCCGCTTAGTCTCATCGAGTCCGTTCATTATACGCACGCTACGCGTGGCTCGCTTCTGAACCTGCACAAGATCTTGTTATCGAGTATGTCAGGAAAAGGGTTCATGTAGCCGGACCCCCGCCTTTCATATAGCTCGCGTCGCTCGACGTTGATGCTCGGTGTACGCACGCACCGTTTTCCTTTACGATCCGTGACGGCTTGGTTGCTGAGAGGGGTCCGCCCTCTTGTCTATGGCCCGATCATTTTCGCGAGGTCTAATGCTTGGTTGACTTGGGTTGAGCTGCTCCCCTTGGCTATGGCGGGACCGCTTTTCTACCATTCGGTCAGTACCGTTGGTTTGTTTGCTTTACGAGCGGACGCTCGTTTGTGTGATATTATTGTTTGTTTCCCTTATCCCTCGTAGGTTGCTAGTTTAGCTTAGACTTGTACCCTTTGTATGATAACATTAGGTAGCAAGCTTTCCCCCTTAGCTTAGGTTTTCCTCATGCATTCTTTAAAACACAAACCACACTCTTTGATTTTCTTTTCTTAAGAGCTTGTTATTTCCGCTCCATTCCCAGGCATAAGTCTCCAAAGGTCGAGCAGCGGAGTGTGAATGTAACTCGTTCACCTAAAAAACACAAAACAAACAGAAATTAGTTAGCCTAGCTACGGTAGCTCTGATTCTGCAAAACAGATACGTAGGCAGCGGGGTAGGACCCGTGCGAGCACAATCCTTTCTTTTCCCTACATTCTGCATTCATTTTAGTTCAGATTTAGTGCAGTTTGCTTACACACCCATAGTTTTAGACACAAGCGTGGATACCATCGAGTACGATGGGCGTGAGGGGTGCTAATACCTTCCCCTCGCGTAACCGACTCCCTTACCCTTTTTTCTCTGGTCGTGAGACCGTTGTTTTGTTTTGTGGTTTGCTGGCATTCCCTTCCTTTTTAGGATAAATATGTTAGTGGCGACTCTGTTAATTTTCGCGGTAGCGACACGATGCCATTGCCAAGTGCATTAGAAGCTCCATCAAAAACCATAGTCCATCGGGATCCTGGCTCGGGTCCTTCTTCCGGTCCTGGTTGTTCGTAGTCAGTGACTAGCATAATGTCTTCATCCGGGAAGTCAAAGTTTAACGCTTGATAATCATCCACTGCTTGATGAGCCAGATGATCAGCTACCACACTTCCTTTGATTGCTTTTTGTGAAGTGTACTGGATGTCGTATTCTGTTAAGATCATTTGCCATCTTGCTATTCTTCCAGAGAGAGCAGGTTTTTTGAACACATACTTGATAGGATCCATTTTGGAGATCAGGAAAGTGGTGTGATTTAGCATATATTGTCTTAGTCGGCGAGCCGCCCATGCTAAGGCACAGCAAGTTTTCTCGAGCAGTGAGTATCTTGTTTCACAATCGGTAAACTTTTTGCTAAGATAGTAGATTGCATGCTCCTTTCGGCCGGACTCGTCATGTTGCCCCAGTACACACCCCATTGAATCTTCTAACACTGTTAGGTACATTATCAGAGGTCTTACTTCCACAGGTGGTAACAAGATTGGTGGTTTTTGGAGATATTCTTTGATCTTATCAAAGGCTAATTGGCATTTGTCATTCCACCTTTCCACTTGATCTTTTTTCAACAGTTTGAAGATCGGCACACAAGTAGTAGTCATATGGGCAATAAATCGGGCGATGTAATTCAGACGTCCCAAGAATCCTCTGACTTGTTTCTCGGTACGGGGTATAGGCATTTCTTGAATGGCTTTGACCTTGGCAGGATCAACCTCAATACCTTTGCTGCTGACGATGAAACCTAAATGTTTACCGGATCTTACTCCAAAGGTACACTTGTTCGGATTTAGTCGCAACCTGTATTTCTTGAGTCTGTCCAACAGCTTGTACAGATGACCCAGATGTTCTTCTTCGGTGTTGGACTTTGCAATCATATCATCGACATAAACCTTTATCTCCTGATGAATCATATCATGGAACAGAGCTACCATTGCACGCTGATATGTAGCTCCTGCATTCTTTAAACCAAAGGGCATTACTTTGTAACAAAAGGTTCCCCAGGGTGTTGTAAAGGTTGTTTTTTCCATGTCTTCGGGTGCCATCTTGATTTGATTGTACCCAGAGAATCCATCCATGAAGGAGAATACCTTGCATTGTGCGGTATTGTCAACCAGTACATCGATGTGAGGTAAAGGGAAATCATCTTTGAGGCTTGCCCGGTTCAGATCTCTGTAGTCTATACACATTTTGACTTTCCCGTCTTTTTTAGGCACAGGCACTATGTTAGCTATCCACGGAGGATAACTCACAACTTTCAGAAAGCCAGCATTGAATTGTTTCTCAACCTCGTCTTTGATCTTCTTTGACATATCGGGCCTACTCCTCCGCAATTTCTGCTTAACTGGAGTGCTACCTTCTTTGATTGGCAGGCGATGAACCACAATATCCGTGTCAAGGGCAGGCATATCTTCATAGGACCAGGCGAATATCTCGACGTAGTCTTGCAACATTTGAATCAGTCTTTGCTTGACACTGTTTTCTAGATCAGCCCCTATCTTGACTTCTTTCTTTCGTTCGTCGCTGCCCAAATTGATAACCTCAATTGGTTCTTCATGCGGCTGTATAATCTTTTCTTCTTGTTCTAGCAGCCTTACAAGCTCTCTTGGTACCTCACAATCTTCCTCACTTTCGTCCTCAGTTTGGTAGATCGGATTTTCAAAGTCGTGACGGGCAATAGCAGAATCGTTATCGACTGGATCCAAAGTGAATGTGAATCTGCATTTATTTATGTGGGTGTGTGTAAGAAAACATAGCTATTTGAAAAAATGAATAAAGCAAAGAAAGAAAAAGGATCACAAAATTTGAATATGCAAACGTCCCATGAACATGATCATGATATGACAAACCCTTATAAAAAGGACCAGTGTGCTTCGGGAAAGGCACAAGGCTTTCAAGTTCATGGTTCGATAGTACATGAACCATTTTTATCTTTGAAAAGTATAAACAACGAAAACAAGAAATTGCATTTACTCCTGATCAAAGGAGATCACATCCTCAGCTTCCCAGTTGTTCAATCCATTGTTGTGAGCAGGGAGTATCCAGTTGTTCCAGTTGCAGTTGTCTTCTTCATCTTTCACAGCATTGATTTCATTGGTGGGGAAATGAGCCGGTGATCTTTCGGGATAAGTAATATACTCTGCTGGATACGAGAGCCCAGGCTGAGGTATCTCTGTTGGCTGAGCAAGATGCTCGATAAGATCATCCCATCCAGTTGGAATGATGTCTTTAAGGGAGACTTGTGCATTCTGGTGAGTGGTGTACTCTGACAGAAAATAACCCTCGTTATTTGGTATTTCCCTGGCTTTTTCAAGAGTGAAATTGTCGTCGTAATGTTCATCCCATCCAGTGACAATGTCTTCAATGGCGACTTGTGAGCTCGGAGGAGCGGAATATTTCACCATAAAGTCATATTTGCCACTTGGCTCTCCTAGCGTATCCCAAACTTCTTTAGGTGGATTTTGATATTGCTCAGTGATGGAACTTGTGAAACATTTTCCATTTTCAAATTGATCACCCCATCCAGTTGGGGTAATGTCTTCCATAGCAATAAAAGAACTCTGAGGTGCGGTATATTGAAAATTATACCCGCCGCTTGGTTCTCCCAAAGTATCCCAAACTCCCATGGGAAGGGGTGGAACTTCATCTGGATATGGCTGAATGATATGGTTCAAGAACACTCCATCGTCTTCAATAGCATTTACTCCTTGGCTGATGAAGTGTGACATTAATCCTCCAGAACAAGGACTTTGATCGTTCTTTTGATTTCCATTAGCATATCCCAGGCCTAACTTGTCGGACTTGTAAGGTGCATCGAGGAGCTGTCCCCATACTGTGCAACCACCTTTTTCGATCACAGCTTTGGCATCTTTGAGAGAAGCCATAATTGTAGTTGGAGTAGCAGAAATATGCTTGGTAGTAGAGACGTCTGGAGAGACCACCTCAAAAGATTGGCAGGGAGTTTCGATGAATTCGTCATCCAACTCAACATACTTGAAATTGCTCAGGTGACTAACCACATATTCCTCTTCACCATAAACTGTGATAATCTTTCCTTTTACTGGATACTTCAACTTCTGATGTAGGGTAGAAGTTACAGCATTTGCCCCATGTATCCAAGGGCGTCCTAGTAAACAGGAATATGCTGGGTGAATTTCCATTACGTAAAAGGTAGAATCAAAGATCTGAGAGCCCACTCTGATTGGGAGATTCACCTTTCCGTACACTGTTCTTGTTGACCCGTCGAAGGCTCTTACCACAACATCGCTTGGTTGTAACACAATTCCTTCGAAGTCAAGCTTTTCCAGTACTGTTTTTGGTAACACGTTCAAAGAAGAACTGTTATCTACCAGCACATGAGATAGAGTGGTGCCATTACATTCAATAGAGATGTGTAGGGCTTTATTGTGATTCTTTCCAGCAGGGGTTAGATCAACATCAGAGAAACCGAGGCCATTACTTACTATTAGACTGGCAACACAATTTTCAAATTGATCGATTGAAATCTCTTGTGGTACATGTGCAGCTTTCAGGAACTTCATCAGGGCCTTGGCATGAGCTTCTGAATACTTTAGCAGAGACAGCATTGAGATTTTTGAAGCAGTGTGCCCCAGTTGTTCGACAATATTGTAATCACTCTTGCAGATGATTTTCAATATTTCCTCCATTTCTTGCTTTGATGGATCCTCAACAGTGACTTCCACCGGTATTTGAACTGGTTCAACTTGTGGCTCTTTGCCTCGAGCGTTGACATCTTGATTAGGAACTGGGACCTGGACTGGATTAGTAGCAACATTTGGAGAAATTTCTGGTGAAAAGATCCTTCCACTTCTCGTAATCTTACTGGTACCCACAATATTATCAACAGTTGGAGTAGTAAAATTCAGGGCTTCTTCGGTCAAGGTATCCTGTTTAACTCCATGGACATAAACATTAGTGTCGTAACTCCACAGGACAGTTTTGTCTGAGGAGTATGGAAATGGAGTCGGACTGGTAATGATTACCGATGCCACTTTGGGTGTAGCGGAAATTTTGAAAGGAGCTTTGGTAGGGATTTTCAAGGGTATGTTGGAAACCACTGAGACATCCTCTATTCTCATGCCGTTTGAAAAGACTTCACATAAAACGTCCATGGAAGGTAGACTCTCAAACATAATGATACGGCGATCCATCCACTTTTGAATTCCCATTCTTAGATTTTCACAACCATTGGGTAGGTGTGTGCAATAAAAGCAATCAGGGTCACAACCTGGAAAGTAACCAGCTTGGATTAGCTTTCCTTTGACTTCAAGGAGCGGAGTTGACAATTCTCTCACATCATAGATGTATACAGTGTCTATGATAGCATTGATGGTCTTGTCGTGCTTCGGCATAGGTGTCGTGATGACATTTGGAGTCTCTGGAGGATCGAACTCAATTTCCCCAGCATCTATCATGTCTTGTATTTTATTTTTCAGGGCCCAACAGTGATCTGCGTCATGTCCTGGACAGTTGGAGTGATACGCACATGTTGCATCGGGTCGATAACTCGGAGAGGAAGTGTTGACATTCTTTGGAGGGTCTTTCAATGTGACCAGATCTGCTTTTAACAAATGCTGTAATGCTTGAGAGATTGGCATATTGATTCTGGTGAAATTTCTTCTTGGCGTATCTGGTCGACGCGTATATTTTGGCGGTTGATCTTTTTGAGGCGGAGATCAGAACTGCTCCTACAGATTGATGATGCTCATTCTTGCGACCTTTCTGACTTTGCATTGTATTGACCTCATTCCTCCCACCGATGGGCCTTTTTGTAGTACCAGAGGAAGAGCCTATTTGAATTTTTGCACTTTGAATGCCGCTTTCGACATGTTCTCCAGTCAATATCAGGTCAGTGAAACCTGATGATGAGCTTCCCAGCAAATGGCTATAGAAAGGGCCAGTTAAAGTGCCCATGAACATGTCGACCAGCTCGCGATCAGATAAAGGTGGTTGAACCCTTCCAGCCAGATCTCTCCACTTTTGTGCATACCCTTTGAAACTTTCTTTTGGTGCCATAGACATGCCCCTTAGTTGAGTACGGGTTGGTGCAAGGTCAGCATTGTATTGATACTGTTTGTAAAAAGCAGCAGCTAACTCTTCCCAGGTATGAACTTTTGTATTTTCCAGTTGGTAGTACCACTTGAGTTGTGTACCCGACAGACTTTCTTGGAAGAAGTGAATCCATAATTTGTTATCTGCTGTATGAGGTTGTATCTTCCTTACATAGGACCTCAGATGTAGTTTTGGACAAGAAACTCCATCATACTTTGCAAAGACAGGAACTTTGAACTTTGGAGGGATAACAACATTTGAGACGAGTCCCAGATCATCGAAATCTAAACTAGGTATTTTTTGTATCTCCATAGCTTTCATGCGTTCTTCCAACTGCTGGAATTTGTCATCATCCTGTTCGTCTCCAGAATGATAATCTTCTTCATTAGAAGAGAGGGAGGGTTTGGCAGAACCTTGGTTGCTGTGATTGTCTTCTTGATTACCATCACCGACTATTTCAGGGATCGGTGGTTTTTTGGGCTTTTTGACTGGGATTTTGATCTTCCTTTTCAGGTGACTCAAGCCTACAGATCCTTTGGGCTTCTTTTTCTTCTTGATTATCAGGGCTTTCAGTTCTTGTTGCCCCTTTGCTAATTCCATAATTGCTACCTGAACTTGGGCGTTCTGTGCTTCGAGATTCTTGATGCTTGTCTCAGATTCCATCTCTTCTAACTGAAATAAACAGCGAGGAGATGAGAAATCCGTCATGTGAACCTGTTATGCAATGTTTATGAATGAAATGTATATGCAATGTTTATGAATGAAATGTATATGCAATGTTTATGAATGAAATGTATGTGCAATGTTTTCAAGGATCTTAGAATTTAGATTTGTTAAAACAAAAGAAAAACAAACATTTGTTAGTCAAACAATTTATTTCTCTTTTTTTTCTTTCTTTTTTCTTTTTTTCTTTGCCTCATTCGGGCTTACAAAACAGAAAATAAAGAAAATGAAGGATCCCTCAGGTCTCCCATGGACGCTTTCTCTTTGCACCCAGGAATGTGTTGATCTGCTGTTCTTCTTGGAGTTGTCCAGTGAGCTCCAATACTTTCCTCTCATAGTCTTGACAGTGTGCTTTGAAGGTGTCTCTTTCCGCTTT
This sequence comes from Vicia villosa, assembly GCF_029867415.1. Lineage (NCBI taxonomy): Eukaryota > Viridiplantae > Streptophyta > Magnoliopsida > Fabales > Fabaceae > Vicia > Vicia villosa. Next base: position 135,906,061 of record NC_081180.1, on the reverse strand, counting down.
TAGCTGAACCCAAGATTTCTGCAACTCTTCCAGGTCAGTTGGCATATCCGGATGTAGAATAACTCGAGGTTCGTCTCCTTCGACTTCTGGCTCGATAGTCACAGGTAGAATAGCGGGATATGGCATGATAAATTTCTGAGCATGAGTACGCACCCATCTGAGGTAAGGTTCCATAGGAATAGAATTCCATTTCCCCAAAGTTTTGCTTTCTATTCTATAGACACTGCCCCACGCATGTATGAACCTTCGTCGATGTCTATGGGAATCATCCTCGTAATCAAACACAATGCCACGGATAATCATGTCATGAGGACCGTTTCTCCGTGCATATCCGAATTGGCGTAAAGCTAAAGAGGGATTGTAAGTGATGCCTCCCTTGATGCCAAGGAGTGGCACATTAGGGTACTATCCACAATGGTCAATGATAGTAATGTCTCTCTGAAAGAAGTTATTCCACCGAATATCTGAATGAGACAGAGACATAATCCTGCGAGACCATTGCATTCTTTGTTCATTTCTCCACACTGATTGGGGAAGATGAAATGTAAACCATCTAGCCAGTAGTGGTATACAGCACATAAGAGTTCCTCGTTTCTTCATGGTACGAGTGTGTAGAGAATGTAGAATGTCTCCCAGCAAGGTCGGTACCGGGTTACGGGTTAAGAAAAGGTTGATAATGTGCACACTTATGAACTGGTCGGGATTAGGGAATAAAACCAACCCATAGATCAAAAGAGCCATAACCTCCTCAAAAGCTGGATAACTTTTGTTTTCTAGTAGTAATCGAGCCTTTTCCATTAAGAACTTAGCAAGCAAACCCTGGATTCCACTCTTTGTTTCCCAATTGGACTCGATTTCTGACTTTCGCAAATGTAAGGCAGCAGCAATGATTTCAGGTTTTGGAATCCTTTCTAAACCAGTGAAAGGTAATTGATCTCGAACAGGTAATCCAATTAGTTCAGAAAACTCTTCCAAGGTGGGTACTAACTGGTAATCAGGAAAGGTAAAGCAATGATGTTCGGGATCAAAGAACTGGAACAGGACCCGTATCATGTCTTCTTCAAACTTTGAGGTAACCAAATGGAGTAGGTGACCGTGCTTTTCGGTGAATTGAGCATTCCTGGTGTCATACCCCAAATTTGTCCTACCCCTTATTTTAACTGGCTTATACTTCCCATTACATCTGCATACCTCCATTAGGACATTAACATGATTTCGCATTGATTTCACATTCATTCATTAAATAAACATCTAAAAGCATGGGATCAGAAATCCTCTGGTGAATCGGGTTCTTACTGGTTTAAGGTTCCTACTACAGATAAGTTGGTTGAAATATGGAATTAGGGTCTTTGGCTCACGAATATTGGTCTCTTTCAATTGCAAGTTGGCGGTCCACATTAATACTGCAACATCAGGGGAGAAAGGTGATTACTTCTGAGAGGTTAAAAGTGCAAGCACGGATTGATTATCAGTCAGGTACACTCATTCATTGAAGATTGTATCTATCCTCTATTTACAGTACAATTCACCTGGATGAAAGTTTGAATCTCAATGTTGGAACACCTTAGTTTCAATTACAAAAGGGAGACAAGGAAAATCAAAGCTACATGGGAATCAATATTCATATGGGGAAATCGACACTTGCATTCAAAAGTCAAACTACATTGATACCATCATCAAATTTCATTATATTTTCAAAACCTGATTCAACTCCATCACATACATTCAAAGCCCACACATTCAATCCATTCAAAATTCCCGTTGAGTTTCAAACAACTTCACACTATTTCCATTCATCGTTTTCATGTTCATATCACCATTTCATACGAATTTCAATACAAAAATGAACCATTACATATTTCAAACCCATTCCAATACAAGTCCATTACAAAGTTTCACATATAACGTCGGCATTATCATCTTTCATTACAAATCCATTTGAAACTACAAAAAATAAATGTCCTAATCCTATTCTAGATATACTTTGCTATTTCCATCTTCAAGCTTTGCGAACCCGACCATTCTTCAAAAGTATGCTGCCAACACCATTTCCCAATCGTTTCCAAAGCCTACAAAAGAAAAACAAGAAGTATTTCATACATCTTACATCACAAACATTCAGCCAAGCCATTTCTAACAGTCACAAAGAAAACATAAACAAAAAATAACCTACAAATATCAATAGCATGCCTTCTCCCAGCTTCAACAACAATCACAGATAAATCCAGCTTACCCGCAAAATAAAACCGGAGTTGCCATCAAACATTCACAGACTTGTAGCACCTCTAAAACAGACCTACCACATTAAATCGTCATCGTTATCTTACCAATCCACAACAAATTCAGCCAGTTCAAAAACGGATCAGATTCGCAAAACCAGCGCCCATTCTAATGTTCATACAATCCCATTCATACAAGTATACAGTCAGCAACAATTCCTAAAAGAAAACTGAATCCAATAGCCTAGTACTAACCGAAAACCAAACATGTCCTAACTGTCACTAACAGTTTATAGCTGATTCAGTTACTAACCTATAACCGTCCCTAACTAGCCCTAACAGAAAGATAACTACCAAAAAAATCAGTTACAGTCTTCCTAACAGGATCATAAACCACAAAAACAGAATCCCTCTAACTAACAGATCCAGTTTTCAACCTATAACAACCTAACAGAATCAGCAGGGGAGGGAGAACAGAAAAAGATCAGAAAGAAAAAGGAGGGAGTCGGGTTCAGAAATGGAAACTCACCTCTAACCAAAACGTAACAAACTTTTCTCCAAGACTCTCTTCAATCTTGTTCACCATTTCATCATCTTCGGTTCTCACTCTCCCTTCTTCAACATACTTCAATCTTCAACTTCACTCACCGACCTTCAATCACCTTCTCCAACCATAATCTCTCTCAATCGGATCCAATCTCCACAACCTTCGACTTTCTTCATCATCTTCATCACTGTGAACAACAACAAACTCATCGTCTTCAACCATAATTTCCTATCCTTCAATCTCATCATCATCATCATCATCAACAGAAAAGAAATAGAAGATCAGAAGAGAAGAAAAAGAATTCTCGGAACGGAAAACAAAAGAGAGGATTGGAAAATAACTCACCGTAACCGTTTCTCGGAGCTCCAATAATCAACATTGAATCGTCATCTTCTGTGCCATCACCGATTCGTCCATTATCAGACGCCGCTGCAATCACAACAACAACATCACGCATCGCAACCACAACGTAACAACAATAACGACACTTGATCATAATTATCGGCCATCTTCATTCCATGAGAGCTTGAATCGGAGATCGACGAAGCGAGAGAGAGGGGAACAGAATCGGAGATGAAGAGCGGCAGTGCCGTGGTCGAGCTCCAGCGAATGGAAGAGTTGAGATCGAAGAAGATGCCGCCGTCATTCACTAGTGGGAGATATTGGTTTCTCGTTCTTGGTTCATGGTGGCGCGCCGTTGAAATGTTGCCGGAGAAGATCTTCGGTCGCCGCTTCCTCTTTGGTGTGAGGAGAGAAGAACATGAAAGGTCACATGAAAATACCCTAAATTCCTCTTTCAATGTTTATTTAATTTTAATATAGTTAATTGGCATTAATATGCATAAAGTCTGATTTAATTGGAATTTACATAAAGTTTGAAATAAAAATCATGTGAATCAATGATCTGAACCAAAAACCTACCTTGGGCCTGTAGCGAAATTGCTAACTCACACCCCCATAGGCCCATCCCTCATGCTATTGTTCTGTACATAAAAGCTGAACAAAAACCTCTTTAGGCCTTGGACGGATTCGTTGCTATGTCCACCCCTGTAATCAGGCCCAGTTTGCTTCTTAACATAGTTTTAATTCATTTTGAAACTGCTGTTGCACCCCCCCTTTTGCTGTTAATAAAAAACAAATAAAAATAGTTTCCCTTTTATTTCTTGCTTATTAATTCAGTTTTCTTACAAGTAAAAATGAATAAAAATATGTTTTAGATACTTCTATATGTGTAGATAATTGTGGTATTTTTTGTAGATTTTTTAGATTTTATTTTGCTATTTTTAATAAATCATTTACTTTGGTACGTTCATCCTCCTTCATGTTTTGCTAGGCTTTGCAAAGTAATTTCGTTTAACATCTTAGGATTAGAATTTAACCACCAATTTTTGTATGATTGCTGTAGACTAACCCATGATGTTGTGTATAAAAAATGAACTCCTAATTCTTTGTTTTGATTGGTATTTGGTTAGCTTTGTTTAACTCGATTAACATGCGTTTCCATTAGACAATTGTGACGTTTGTGCTCTCAAATTGAAATGCATTCATGAAACAACGTTGGTTCCTTTTTGTACATGTAATTAGGGATGTCTAGAGGTCCTAAAACCTGGAATTGAAAATTTTAAATCATGTTTTCCCATTTTACCCGATTTTTCTTTCTCACATGTAAATAACTTGTTTTGGTTGACGATTGCACCGTAACTTGTACAAATGACCCGTAATTTTGTGTGGAACTTCTTGGCATGATTTTGTGGTTGTTTAGGCATCTATTATAGGCCATTTACTACTGACTTGTACCATTTGATTGCATGTTTCTAACTTCGTTCGCCATTTGAAACCGTTTAGCTAGTACTAACCTAGTGTTGTCTAGTTTTGGTTAGATTTTTGTATTGCTTCATGCTAATTGACTAATATAGATTAACATAGGATATTGGAACTAAATGAATGAGTTTGCTACTGACTTCAAGCTTAAACCATGTGTTCACTTGCTTTTGCTTTGATTAATTGATGTTTGTCCGCTAATTGGTAAGTAACGACGCATGCGATACTTTGGTAACTTCTTGTGGATACTTTTGTGTGATACCGTGATGCTTTTGTATTTGATTTGAGACACTCAATCCCTTGTTTTGTTACTGACTTGAGGCTTTCCTCTCTTGTTTCCATACTTAGCCTCTCATTTCTTGCTTTGATGTTGCTTATTCCTTACTATTGCTTGCCATGTTCCCTTAGACTCTTCCTTCTTTGTTAAGGGGAATTGAGATAGGATAGTTATCCTCAACCTTAGGGCAAATCATAGATTAGATGACATAGATTAGAATGTTAGGTCTAGTTCCCTTTTGCATTCTTTTTCTTTTCAACTCTTTAAAACATTAATAAAAGGAAGATGCGAATCACATTAAGCAAGTGATAGAGAAATGAGTGGGATTCATTCCCTAATCTATTTCTCAATCACTTAGTGGCATAGAAACGAGTGGGATTCATTCCCTAATTTGTTTCTCGGTCACTACTTAATGGGAGAGAAATGAGTGGGATTCATTCCCTAATCTGTTTCTCAAACATTAATTAATGGGAGAGAAATGAGTGGGATTCATTCTCTAATCTGTTTCTCAAACATTACATAATGGGATGGAAGTGAATGGGATTCATTCCCTAATCTGCTTCTCGATCATTATACATTTTTATGTGATTCGAATCGTGAAGTAAATTCCCTTAAAAAATACACAACCAAAAACACTTTAAAACATCTAACAATGGTTCAGACTAAAGCAAAGTAGAGAAAGTGGTGAGTGGCCCGGTATTGGGAACTGTTCATCACTCATCTACCCTAAAAGACACAAACCAATCATTTCTTTTTCTTTTGCCTCGTTGGCACCTAAGGGCAATGTCATTTCCGTTCGTACGCATCGTAGGTCTGTCCCCTTATGCAAGAACGTGAACGTTGACTCCGCCCAATTAAAAAACACAAAAACAAACAGAAAATCGTGAGCCGAGCTACGGTAACTCTGATTCCTGAAAAGGATACGTAGGCAGCGGGGTAGGGCCCGTGCGAGTACAATTCTTTCTTTTCCCTACGTTCTGCATTCATTTCGCATTTAGACATAGACATAGTACACACCCTTTAGATAGAAACAAACATAGGTGGATACCATCGAGTACGATGGGCGCGAGGGGTGCTAGCACCTTCCCCTTGTGTAACCGACTCCCGTACCTTGATTCTCTGGTCGCAAGACCTTGTTCCTTCCTTTGTTAGGTTATCTGATATTCCTTTCCCTTATGGGATAAATATATTGGTGGCGACTCTGTTCATTTTTCGCGAGCGTGCGACAGCTGGCGACTCTGCTGGGGATGTTGCTAGACCTGTGCTGGTCCATTCTTAGCGAGTCGATCCTAGCCTATCCGTTTGTTTGTTTATTTACTGGGTGTGCTATGTTTTGTCTATACGTGCCTTTATTTATTTTATGTATTTATTTTATGTTTCGCATGTCCTGTTTACTTTCCCGCTTGCATATCATGTTTATTTTCCGCATGCATCTGGACTGGATTGGGATCCCCTTCGGGACCACATATTTTCACTGTTTGCAGGTTGGGTGGGATGTTCTATGAGGTAAAAGGCCCAATACCCAGGCCAGAGTGACACATAGGATACCTAGGACAGAGTGGATAGTCATGACGCCAACAGAATGTCAGGTTCTGTTGATTGCGATCATGAGACCCACGACCAGTCGAGGTTCAAATGAGATACCGTTGTTGGCATGTATTTGCGACAATGATGGTGTTTCAGGAGAACTGATAACGCTGGAAGCCATTGACCTACCTTGACCTAGATTCACCCGTGAGTGGGGTGGGATATACATGACAGGTACCGTTGGTGACTATTCTGTTCTGTTGGTGACTATCGGTTCTCCTGGTATTCAAAAAGGTGTCGGACCTTTGATCCTGTGACATTTGACCTGTATCAGTTATTCAGAGGGTTGTACAGTGGTTACTAAGATTATATGGACCGTGGATCCCATGCTTTTGCATTGCATAACATCATTGCTTTGTCCACTCCATTTATGAGAGATCCTAAAGTCTATTTCCAAAAAAAAAAGAGAAAAGAAAAGAAAAGAAAAGAAAAGATATGTAAAAGAAAAGGAAATAGAAAAGCAAAAAAGAAATAAAAGATATTCTATACAAAAAAAAAAGAGAAGCTTTGATTCCAAAAAAGGAAAATGAAAGTGTGGGAAAAGACTTTAGGATCTCTCATAAATGAAACATGCATTCATACTATCATGCATTTCATGGTTCTATCAGAAGCTTGTGGGGGCCTTTTCTACTCAGACTTTGACATCAACAAGACAATTGGCTTCTTACCGCTATGTGCTCAAAAGTTAACATTGGAACAACTCTGTGGGCTTTTTACTGAGATAAGAACAAAAATGGGAGCTAACATGAATTAGTGTGTGGAGGTTATTCAAGCCTTTTCTCTCTGACAAGAAGAGTTGAGACAAGTTCTTCAAAGGCCAAAGGCAATGTTAATCTCACCTCAAAAGAAGGTCTTATGAATAAGAATGTCTAAAATACTGTTGAGATTCCTATTATTTTCAAGGAGACTTTACATCATGAGAACAATGTGGGAATTGAAGTCTTCAAGCTTCCCGATTATTGAAATTGACAAAAAGCTCCACTTTTGGGAGAAAAGTTTGAAAGCCATAAAAGGTCATGTCTCCTTCGAGTTAGACATTGTGTGGTTTATGCCTAGTGCCTGATATCAAAAAGCTGCAAAGGTCATTTATTCTCTCTCTCTGGATAGTTTGGACGTGCAAGCCAAAGTGGTAATCATCTCTTGTACATATATGGAAGTTGCTTGGGGCTCCCGATCGAGGGATAAGCAAGACGTATTCTTATCTTGAGCATTGCACCATTTGCATTGCTCGAATCCCTAAAGCATTACAAATTCTTGGGTGACTTCGTCAGAATATTCTTCCGTGTGATAATCAAGAGTGTTCTTCACAACGCTTCTCATTCTCAAGGTTCTACTTCATATATCAGTTGCCTTTTCTCAGGATCTCCCTCCCAGTGGCCTTGCTAGTTAACAGAGACAAGAAGAATATGAGAAACAAATTGATGGGACTCTATTGCTTTGTGCCCAGTTGCTTCCTCGTTTGTCAGAATTTCAATTGGTTAAGATTCGTGTTTTGGGTTTTCTTCACCACAAGTAGCTCTCTTGAGTTTGATGACCATACCAGATTCTTTCCATTTATGATGGCGATTACTACTCTAGCAACTATGCTTGGGGCTCCCGCACGAGGGATAAGCAAGACATACTCTTATCTTGAGCATTGCATCACTCGCATTGCTCGAATCCCTAAAGCAAGGCAAAAGTTTACAACTCATGGGTGACTTTGTTGGAGTTCTCTTTTGGAGTAATCTGAAGTGCTTGGAAGGAACTGTAGAAAGTATTCAAGCTCAACAAGTCCAGACGGAGTCAAGTCTCCTCAACAACGACACCCATTTAGTTTCTTACTGCATTCTCATTGTAATTTTTCATTTGTGTGTTTAAGCATCAATAGCATGTAAAAACTTGTTAATTTCTGAATGAAAATCATAATACATTGTCTATGTTTGTCTTGAAGTAATCCATTCGTTATCACTCATAAAATGTTTTGGCATTACGATACCAACTTTACTAATTGCTTGCTTATGCAAAAAGCTGAGGGAGAATGATGAAAGATAAAAATGAAAAATCTCTAATCATGTGTTTTCGAATAAAACCCTACTGAGGATGTACAGGCATTGTTTCTAATCCCCAAACACCGGAGGAATAAGGGAGATAGACCCTCGATAACCCCTTTGAGCCTTGAAGTAGGAGTTTCTTTTCTAATCATAAAAGACCCTTATTTTAACCTTGGGGCAGGGTAGTGTTCATTTTACTTGATCGAGTGTTCAAAACTCACCAAAAGGGTGTGCATCTAAGGATACAACAATGGTTACCCTTCAAAAGGTTGAGGAATGTCAAAACCGCAATGGTTATCTTTATTCCGTCAAAAGATCCCAAAAAAGGATCAAAACCACAATGGTTATTCCTCATCAATCAAGGACTCAGGCAGTCACAATCACTTTCAACAAATTAGAGATTCAAGATCACACAACGTTGTTCAAAAAAAAAAGAGAGAAAAAGAAGAGCCCGTTAAGTCAACAACTTGAAAACAAGTGACTTAGGCAAAAGTTAGGGCATCCCGCTGGACCCCAAAATAAAATTCAAAAGAATTTGTCCAGGCAAAAGTTAGGGAAATAAAAGAGGAAAAAGCAAAGCAAAAGCGAAAAAACAAGGATTACAAAATAAAGATCCTCATCAAAAGAACAAAGTTGTGTGATCAGACACCAACAAAGAAACTAAGTGACTGCCATGTCCGAAAAAACCTCATTGATTCTTCAACCATTTCTAAATTCCTTGTGAGGGATGAACACTCATGTCGAGTTAATTGAACCTAGGAATGGAGAACATCACGGAGGGGGTGGGAACAAATAATTTTGAGCCTAAAAATCCTTTGTTTCTGAAAACCGTGAACCCGACCACATTACAACCCTTAAAAGTCCTAATTGAAGTAGGGTTTATTTTGAAAGCACACTCCGATGAGATATCGTTTAACTGACTCCTAATGAAGCGAGACTCATATCCATGTTGGTATCGTATGCCTGCTTTATCTTTCATGTGCGAAGATTCGAGGTTGTGTCAACTAGTGACCCATTCACGAGAGGTCGCAACCTCATTTCAATAAAAAAAGGGTTTCTTTAAACTTCAAGGCTAACATAGGCTTTGCATTAGAATCATCATTCTTATAATTAACATTCTTTTGCATACAAAGTATGTGCTTAACATCAAGGAAATTACCATGATGGGAATCAGTAAGTAACTCGACCATGTCAAAGTACAAGAGACTTGAAAACTCTGAGGAATAAAAGCTAATCATCTCAAACATTGACCATCAAGGGGCAAGTTCTCTAAAGAACTCTGTTGGGCATGAATAGTTGACGCATTCTTTGATTACTCCGAGGGGAAGAGTTTGAAGACTCCGTTGAGCGTGGTAAAGTTGTTTCCATGTTTGTTTGACTTCAAAACAAAGAAAGCTTGAGGATTCTAGTAAGATGTACCTAATCAGGGGCAATTAAGTCGAGGTTTGACCTCTCAAATCCAGCATATCTGGGGCAATCATGTCGATAAATCTCTTCAAGCTTCGATCAATCTGGGGTAATGAAGTCGAGGAATCTCTCTCAAGTTCAACCAATCTGGGGGAGTTACGTCGAGATTCGACAAATCTCTCCAAGGATCCTTTGGGGCAAATTCCTCCATAAGTCACGAAGCTTGGGGCACAATTCTGAGTTTTTGTCGCTCCATAACCATAGGAGTTTATTTCTCCTAGAAGTTTGGTCCCTCCCCAAGCACAGGAGTTTATTTCTCCTGAGAGTTGTTCCATTTCTCCAACCTGGTGCCCTTATTCGGATAATCCCCAACATGGTGAATTGAAGGAATCTCCTCAAGGTGAAAATCTTCCAAGCAGTGGCACATGGTGAGAAGTCCGAAGTCATTCTACATTCTGGAAGGCAACATCAAGAGTGTGCTCTTACAAGTCAAAGTCCAATATCTATTGGCACCTCCACATGGTCCTTAACACTAAGGGGATTCTCCCCGGTGTTTACCTCACTAATGCCTTTATTTGGCACTCTGCATATAGTATTCACTGCATATAGCATTGCATCCTCAAAAGCGTAGCATATCCGTCAAAGCGGATCATTGCGCCATGGAAAAATTCAAACATGCATACAAAGCATAAGCCAGATAATACAAATCAGCACTCAATCAAGCCGAAGATACTTCCCCACATAAAAAATGTCCCTACAAATTCCGGTTGATATCTGCTACTCCATTACAAATCTCCTCCATCCACGGTGCCGATACTTGGTTTTCTCAATCCCCAAAAAGAAATCTTATCTTCTATCTCCAATATGGATCGGATGCAATGTATTTCTTCGTCAGATTCGTTGTCTCCGAGGTTATTTCCCGTGTGCTGCGTGCATATTAGAGTGCGAATGAGGGTGAGCATTCAACCCATCTCATTTTTCAATCGTTTGAATAATCATACTTGGTGTGTGGCGATTCGAACGATTGCCACTCTTGAAGAGTTACACCCCGCCTTTTGGCCTGAGGGATCAATGTAACTCTTATGCTTCGTCAGCATCAATATCCCCGTAATCCCCCGTGGTTACTGTCATCTTATTGCCGAGCCTAGTCGTCCCTAGTCTCCGTGATCCCTTCCCTCGTACGAGAAATTTTTTCAGATCCAACCCCCGTGTTGTGTATCCTTTGCCTGCCGTCCTGGCAAATCATTTCAAGACTAAATCCCCAGTAAGTCCATCTACCAAGCTTCTCAAACACTCGTATGTGTCATTCTTTCGATACTCGTCTGTATCTCTTTTGATGCTCCTTTTGATGCTCGTATGTGTCATTCTTTCGATGCTCGTCTGTCTCTCTTTTGATGCTCGTATGTGTCATTCTTTCGATACTCGTCTGTATCTCCTTTTGATGCTCGTATGTGTCATTCTTTCGATACTCGTCTGTATCTCCTTTTGATGCTCGTATGTGTCATTCTTTCGATACTCGTCTGTATCTCCTTTTGATGCTCGTATGTGTCATTCTTTCGATACTCGTCTGTATCTCCTTTTGATGCTCGTATGTGTCATTCTTTTGATGCTCGTATGTGTCATTCTTTCGATACTCGTCTGTATCTCCTTTTGATGCTCGTATGTGTCATTCTTTCGATGCTCGTCTGTATCTCTTTTGATGCTCGTATGTGTCATTCTTTCGATACTCGTCTGTATCTCCTTTTGATGCTCGTATGTGTCGTTCCTTCGATACTCGTCTGTATCTCCTTTTTGATGCTCGTATGTGTCTTTCTTTCGATACTCGTCTGTATCTCCTTTTTGATGCTCGTATGTGTCGTTCTTTCGATACTCGTTTGTATCTCCTTTTGATGCTCGTATGCGTCATTCTTTCGATACTCGTCTGTATCTCCTTTTGAGGCTCGTATGTGTCATTCTTTCGATACTCGTCTGTATCTCCTTTCGATGCTCGTATGTGTCGTTCCTTTGGTACTCGTATGTATCTTCTTTTGATGCTCGTATGTGTCATTCTTTCGATACTCGTCTGTATCTCCTTTTGATGCTCGTCTGTGTCATTCTTTCGATACTCGTCTGTATCTCCCTTTGGATGCTCGTATGTGTCATTATGTCGATACTCGTCTGTATCTCTTTTAAAACACTTGTCTATCTTACCTTCCCACCAGACATACTTCTGCTCCGACCACTTCCATGTAGTAAACATTTCCTCTGAAAACCTTGTATTGGCACCTTGGGCTACGTTACAAGCTCTCACCATTCATCCAATGACTCACTGTAAATATTTCCACCAGAAAAAGAAAAAACAAAACTCTCTTTCCCCAGCAAATGTCAGAAAAATAAAGCTAACACTCACACCATCTTTTCAGGACAAATTTCTGGTCTTGATATTTAACCTTCTTCTACCTCGAATGTTCGAAAGGCTAGCGCCAATCTCACCCTCGAGTATAAGACGATTAAATAGGGGCAGCTGTCATACCCCAAATTTGTCCTACCCCTTATTTTAACTGGCTTATACTTCCCATTACATCTGCATACCTCCATTAGGACATTAACATGATTTCGCATTGATTTCACATTCATTCATTAAATAAACATCTAAAAGCATGGGATCAGAAATCCTCTGGTGAATCGGGTTCTTACTGGTTTAAGGTTCCTACTACAGATAAGTTGGTTGAAATATGGAATTAGGGTCTTTGGCTCACGAATATTGGTCTCTTTCAATTGCAAGTTGGCGGTCCACATTAATACTGCAACATCAGGGGAGAAAGGTGATTACTTCTGAGAGGTTAAAAGTGCAAGCACGGATTGATTATCAGTCAGGTACACTCATTCATTGAAGATTGTATCTATCCTCTATTTACAGTACAATTCACCTGGATGAAAGTTTGAATCTCAATGTTGGAACACCTTAGTTTCAATTACAAAAGGGAGACAAGGAAAATCAAAGCTACATGGGAATCAATATTCATATGGGGAAATCGACACTTGCATTCAAAAGTCAAACTACATTGATACCATCATCAAATTTCATTATATTTTCAAAACCTGATTCAACTCCATCACATACATTCAAAGCCCACACATTCAATCCATTCAAAATTCCCGTTGAGTTTCAAACAACTTCACACTATTTCCATTCATCGTTTTCATGTTCATATCACCATTTCATACGAATTTCAATACAAAAATGAACCATTACATATTTCAAACCCATTCCAATACAAGTCCATTACAAAGTTTCACATATAACGTCGGCATTATCATCTTTCATTACAAATCCATTTGAAACTACAAAAAATAAATGTCCTAATCCTATTCTAGATATACTTTGCTATTTCCATCTTCAAGCTTTGCGAACCCGACCATTCTTCAAAAGTATGCTGCCAACACCATTTCCCAATCGTTTCCAAAGCCTACAAAAGAAAAACAAGAAGTATTTCATACATCTTACATCACAAACATTCAGCCAAGCCATTTCTAACAGTCACAAAGAAAACATAAACAAAAAATAACCTACAAATATCAATAGCATGCCTTCTCCCAGCTTCAACAACAATCACAGATAAATCCAGCTTACCCGCAAAATAAAACCGGAGTTGCCATCAAACATTCACAGACTTGTAGCACCTCTAAAACAGACCTACCACATTAAATCGTCATCGTTATCTTACCAATCCACAACAAATTCAGCCAGTTCAAAAACGGATCAGATTCGCAAAACCAGCGCCCATTCTAATGTTCATACAATCCCATTCATACAAGTATACAGTCAGCAACAATTCCTAAAAGAAAACTGAATCCAATAGCCTAGTACTAACCGAAAACCAAACATGTCCTAACTGTCACTAACAGTTTATAGCTGATTCAGTTACTAACCTATAACCGTCCCTAACTAGCCCTAACAGAAAGATAACTACCAAAAAAATCAGTTACAGTCTTCCTAACAGGATCATAAACCACAAAAACAGAATCCCTCTAACTAACAGATCCAGTTTTCAACCTATAACAACCTAACAGAATCAGCAGGGGAGGGAGAACAGAAAAAGATCAGAAAGAAAAAGGAGGGAGTCGGGTTCAGAAATGGAAACTCACCTCTAACCAAAACGTAACAAACTTTTCTCCAAGACTCTCTTCAATCTTGTTCACCATTTCATCATCTTCGGTTCTCACTCTCCCTTCTTCAACATACTTCAATCTTCAACTTCACTCACCGACCTTCAATCACCTTCTCCAACCATAATCTCTCTCAATCGGATCCAATCTCCACAACCTTCGACTTTCTTCATCATCTTCATCACTGTGAACAACAACAAACTCATCGTCTTCAACCATAATTTCCTATCCTTCAATCTCATCATCATCATCATCATCAACAGAAAAGAAATAGAAGATCAGAAGAGAAGAAAAAGAATTCTCGGAACGGAAAACAAAAGAGAGGATTGGAAAATAACTCACCGTAACCGTTTCTCGGAGCTCCAATAATCAACATTGAATCGTCATCTTCTGTGCCATCACCGATTCGTCCATTATCAGACGCCGCTGCAATCACAACAACAACATCACGCATCGCAACCACAACGTAACAACAATAACGACACTTGATCATAATTATCGGCCATCTTCATTCCATGAGAGCTTGAATCGGAGATCGACGAAGCGAGAGAGAGGGGAACAGAATCGGAGATGAAGAGCGGCAGTGCCGTGGTCGAGCTCCAGCGAATGGAAGAGTTGAGATCGAAGAAGATGCCGCCGTCATTCACTAGTGGGAGATATTGGTTTCTCGTTCTTGGTTCATGGTGGCGCGCCGTTGAAATGTTGCCGGAGAAGATCTTCGGTCGCCGCTTCCTCTTTGGTGTGAGGAGAGAAGAACATGAAAGGTCACATGAAAATACCCTAAATTCCTCTTTCAATGTTTATTTAATTTTAATATAGTTAATTGGCATTAATATGCATAAAGTCTGATTTAATTGGAATTTACATAAAGTTTGAAATAAAAATCATGTGAATCAATGATCTGAACCAAAAACCTACCTTGGGCCTGTAGCGAAATTGCTAACTCACACCCCCATAGGCCCATCCCTCATGCTATTGTTCTGTACATAAAAGCTGAACAAAAACCTCTTTAGGCCTTGGACGGATTCGTTGCTATGTCCACCCCTGTAATCAGGCCCAGTTTGCTTCTTAACATAGTTTTAATTCATTTTGAAACTGCTGTTGCACCCCCCCTTTTGCTGTTAATAAAAAACAAATAAAAATAGTTTCCCTTTTATTTCTTGCTTATTAATTCAGTTTTCTTACAAGTAAAAATGAATAAAAATATGTTTTAGATACTTCTATATGTGTAGATAATTGTGGTATTTTTTGTAGATTTTTTAGATTTTATTTTGCTATTTTTAATAAATCATTTACTTTGGTACGTTCATCCTCCTTCATGTTTTGCTAGGCTTTGCAAAGTAATTTCGTTTAACATCTTAGGATTAGAATTTAACCACCAATTTTTGTATGATTTCTGTAGACTAACCCATGATGTTGTGTATAAAAAATGAACTCCTAATTCTTTGTTTTGATTGGTATTTGGTTAGCTTTGTTTAACTCGATTAACATGCGTTTCCATTAGACAATTGTGACGTTTGTGCTCTCAAATTGAAATGCATTCATGAAACAACGTTGGTTCCTTTTTGTACATGTAATTAGGGATGTCTAGAGGTCCTAAAACCTGGAATTGAAAATTTTAAATCATGTTTTCCCATTTTACCCGATTTTTCTTTCTCACATGTAAATAACTTGTTTTGGTTGACGATTGCACCGTAACTTGTACAAATGACCCGTAATTTTGTGTGGAACTTCTTGGCATGATTTTGTGGTTGTTTAGGCATCTATTATAGGCCATTTACTACTGACTTGTACCATTTGATTGCATGTTTCTAACTTCGTTCGCCATTTGAAACCGTTTAGCTAGTACTAACCTAGTGTTGTCTAGTTTTGGTTAGATTTTTGTATTGCTTCATGCTAATTGACTAATATAGATTAACATAGGATATTGGAACTAAATGAATGAGTTTGCTACTGACTTCAAGCTTAAACCATGTGTTCACTTGCTTTTGCTTTGATTAATTGATGTTTGTCCGCTAATTGGTAAGTAACGACGCATGCGATACTTTGGTAACTTCTTGTGGATACTTTTGTGTGATACCGTGATGCTTTTGTATTTGATTTGAGACACTCAATCCCTTGTTTTGTTACTGACTTGAGGCTTTCCTCTCTTGTTTCCATACTTAGCCTCTCATTTCTTGCTTTGATGTTGCTTATTCCTTACTATTGCTTGCCATGTTCCCTTAGACTCTTCCTTCTTTGTTAAGGGGAATTGAGATAGGATAGTTATCCTCAACCTTAGGGCAAATCATAGATTAGATGACATAGATTAGAATGTTAGGTCTAGTTCCCTTTTGCATTCTTTTTCTTTTCAACTCTTTAAAACATTAATAAAAGGAAGATGCGAATCACATTAAGCAAGTGATAGAGAAATGAGTGGGATTCATTCCCTAATCTATTTCTCAATCACTTAGTGGCATAGAAACGAGTGGGATTCATTCCCTAATTTGTTTCTCGGTCACTACTTAATGGGAGAGAAATGAGTGGGATTCATTCCCTAATCTGTTTCTCAAACATTAATTAATGGGAGAGAAATGAGTGGGATTCATTCTCTAATCTGTTTCTCAAACATTACATAATGGGATGGAAGTGAATGGGATTCATTCCCTAATCTGCTTCTCGATCATTATACATTTTTATGTGATTCGAATCGTGAAGTAAATTCCCTTAAAAAATACACAACCAAAAACACTTTAAAACATCTAACAATGGTTCAGACTAAAGCAAAGTAGAGAAAGTGGTGAGTGGCCCGGTATTGGGAACTGTTCATCACTCATCTACCCTAAAAGACACAAACCAATCATTTCTTTTTCTTTTGCCTCGTTGGCACCTAAGGGCAATGTCATTTCCGTTCGTACGCATCGTAGGTCTGTCCCCTTATGCAAGAACGTGAACGTTGACTCCGCCCAATTAAAAAACACAAAAACAAACAGAAAATCGTGAGCCGAGCTACGGTAACTCTGATTCCTGAAAAGGATACGTAGGCAGCGGGGTAGGGCCCGTGCGAGTACAATTCTTTCTTTTCCCTACGTTCTGCATTCATTTCGCATTTAGACATAGACATAGTACACACCCTTTAGATAGAAACAAACATAGGTGGATACCATCGAGTACGATGGGCGCGAGGGGTGCTAGCACCTTCCCCTTGTGTAACCGACTCCCGTACCTTGATTCTCTGGTCGCAAGACCTTGTTCCTTCCTTTGTTAGGTTATCTGATATTCCTTTCCCTTATGGGATAAATATATTGGTGGCGACTCTGTTCATTTTTCGCGAGCGTGCGACACCTGGGAAACTCTGATATTAAGTCTTTTAGTTCAGATGGCACCGTTGAGATGTTGATTCGGATGTAATCTCTGGTGGCGGGAGCCATTACCTACAATAACAAAACAAAGGTAAACTCTTTGATCCTTGAAATGATTAGTGAGAAAATGATATGCTTATGATGCTTATGATGTTATGATGTCAAACATGTGGCAAACACTAACAAATCAAACAATAGCCTTAGGTTTAAAAGCTTGCATGAAGTTCATAGGTGATACCCTCCCCACTGAAGTTGAGTTGGTTAAAACCTGTCCTAGAATAGTATTCGGGTTCTATGATCCTTGGAGACAACATCTCAATACGGCGCTCGGACGACCGATCAAAAATCTTCCTCGAGGATAACTAACTTCGATCAATTTCAAAGCTAGCCACTTAATAGGCCACAAGTCAAGTTCAACTAAAAGGTTCTAAGACAAATTAGTGTTTAATGACATTTCGGAAGCCTAATATACTCCTTGATCGTTTTCAAGGGACATCAGTATAAACCAAAGTATCGCACTAACGGTGACTACCAGATTAACCGTATCGGTACATGCCGTACAGTTTCCTTGGTCTATTGTCACATACTTAAGGTATCTCGAGATTCGGGTTAGAATCTTTCACACAAGCAAATACCCAAACAAACCTTTGAAAAATAGAGCAATCAAATCAAGCAATTGAAAACATCGAAGTGATCTAAACTCTAAAGGTAACCCCTTTTGAAAACATTTTGTTTTTTAGAAAGTAAGTTCCCCAGCAGAGTCGCCAGTTCTGTTATGCCCTCGGTTTTTTACCATACCTCTCGCGGAGAGATACGCGAACTGACTCTTTTCTTTCTGCTTTTGTGTTTTTTTGAAAATCAGAGAGTCGCCACCGACTTTTATTTTATCCAATTAAGGAAAGGTTTATAAAAGAAACAGAAAAAGACCTTTAAGAAATTCTGGGTAAGGGGGTAGGTTATACAAAGGGAAGGTATTAGCACCCTCTGTATCCATGGTTATCCAAGGGCTCTTTAATTTGCTTAGCTCACTTCTTTTGAATCACTTTTCTATTACCTTGAAATGCTTGTATGTGGTTTCAAATACCTTTGTAAATTGACTTTGTAATGATCCTTGTGCGGATGTATACAAAGTGTTTTTATCTTTCAAAAGATGTTTTTGAAAAAAGAACGTTAACTTCGTAATGATCCTCGTTTGGATATATACAAAGTATTGTCTTTTTGAAAGTTTTATTTTGAAAAACAATGATATATGAGAGATTTGTTTGTTTTGATCTGAGCAAGCAAATTAGGAGGTCTACCCTAAGTTATAAGGTCTTTTCCTATTTCCTTTAAAAAACTATCCTTTTACCGGATGTAAACGAAAGTTCGATTTTGCATTTGAAACAGTAGAATTTGATTTTGATCTTTGAAAAGAGTAAAAGAGGGATTACCCTAAGAGGTGCAAGTGTGATTGTGTTTTGAATCAGATATTTTATCTTTTGAAGTTAGTGATCTAACGATTCAATTTTAATCTTTGGCATACACGCAGTTTTATATGTACTGGAATTTAAAATGCGGAAATGTAAAATGCGGAAAGTAAATCTACGCTATTACATCGATTTTGAGGGAAATGTAAACTACGCTATTTACATGAATTTGACAACCTATACACTTGATCTATGAATTTAAATTGCAAGAAAATAAAAGAAATATTTTTGGATTTTTTTGATGATTGATTTTAATTAGAATTAATGCATGATTAATTTAATTAAAATGAGAAAAAGATGGAAATAAAATTTAAACCTAAAAATTAAGTTTAAAATATGTTCAAAATGCTTATTAATTAATTTTAAAACAAAACTAATTTTTTTGGAATTTTTGGAATTGATTTTGAAATTATTAAGTTAAATAATCATATAATTATATAAATAATTACACAAATAATTAAAACTTAAAGAGAAAATTATTCTACATATGTACAAAATTAGCCTATAATATATAAACTATATTTAATATAAAGAACAATTTTTTTATGATTTTTTTATTGGTTAAAATAATTAAAAGATAAATATATACATATTATCTAATTAATTATACAAAACATTTAAATTATGAAGAAAAATAAAATATTTTTATATCAGAAAATAAAGTATTATTTTATCAACTTAAAAATATTTTTTTGTGTATTTTTTGATTTCTAGAACTATTTTAAAATAATTTTATAAAGAAAATTAAATAAAAATAGAAAATATATAAACAATGATCTGGTGTGGTTATTAAATGAAGTCCATGATGGGGGTGCGCGTTTTGATGCGTTGGATTGATAAATGGATGGATCTGATGGTCACCAGCATGAGGGATCATAACACGTGACACACCTGCAAAACACTGAATCCAAGGTTAATTTAAAAAAACATGCGTGCGCCCTCCAGCCAATCAGAGGACGCCACGCATCATCTTCTTCATCAGGATGGATCTTTTACACCTTTCATTTGCAGGTGGTGTAAAAACTCCAACCTATTACACCTGTTGAGAATAGCGAATACAAGCAAACAACAATATAAATTTGGCGCGATGCCATGGTTCAGTTCGTTTTGTTCATACGAGTTTAATGGTACCATTTAGAACTTGTAATTTTGCATGGATCGTAAAGCCCTAATTTTGAAAGCAAAAACCCTAAAATGGTGGTTCCTCGTATAGGTGTCCAAACTTCAATTAAGTTTCCAGAAATGATCAGAACCTCAAACTAAACTTAAATATGAGTCTACATCTTGCTAAACATGCATGTGTGATGAGATTTTTGTAAGTTTTAGTTCGAGCAAACCGTGAGGTATAGGTACGTGTTCTTGATGATTCAAGGCTTGCAATTGATCTGGTTATGTTTAGTGAGGGTCAGGGAACGTGTTTGAGTAATTAATTTGTATTGAAACAAGCTAGAAATTAAAATTCGAATTTTAAATTTCTTTGAAAAATTCAAGTTGATACAAGGTTGATACAAGCAAGACTTGGGCTCTGAATTCGTGTCTCTTTCTATTACTGAAGTGTGATACTTCATTTATAGGCAAAGATGTGCTTAAAAACTAAGCTAGAAGCATTAAGTGCTTTTGTTGAATTTCGAAATTTTTTAATATATGTAGCTTTGAATTCAAGCCACCATAGCTTGATTTTTCAACACCTCTTCTGCTGTACTTCTCTTGGGGTAGAGTATTGAATGATCTTTGATGAGTCATGCTTAGAAACTAAGCTACACATTATCCTTCCATTTTCCTTTTTTTAATTTAATCTTATATGATAAAATTAAACCAAAAAAAGAACAAAAATGATGTGGGCTTTGTCTTGGTCGTGGGAGGCCCTTATCATTATGGGAAACATGTTTGGATCATGGAAATTGGGTTTCATTTGGAAGAAAAACATTTTTGATCAATGTTGATTTCATGCATTTTCCCAAAATTTAGCAAACTTCAACAAGGTGTAAATCCCTCAATTTTTATCATATGAAGGAGATATTGTACTTTTTGGAAACCTCAAAGAGTCCTCTAACCAATGTCTTTGGTCTCATATCAAAATGATTTTCCATGCTCCTTGTGTATCCTTTTGAAAAAAGTGACTTTTTGTTGACTTTGAAAATGACCTGTAATGTCTTTGTCCATATTTTTCAAATGGTGGATCTAATGACCATGGGACCAATTGAATTTGAAAGATAATTGAATTTCCTTCAAAATGAGCTTTGGTTTGAATTTTTTGGATGAAGGATGAGAGAGTTATGACCAGTCAAAGTTTAGTTGACTTTTTAGGAGAAAACCCTAATTTTGAAACTTCGGGTTTTGTTGATTTTTTATCTTTCCTTGATGAATTATGATCAAACAATGATAAAATGATGAATCCTTTGACAAAATATGGATGTTGGCAAAAAATTTCATTTTTGACTGTCTGTTGACTTTTTTGGTCAAACGGGTCGTCTGTTGACTGTTTGAGCTGCTGACTGTGCGTCTGAGCGAATTGAAGTTTGAAAATTTGTATGATGGTACTTTGAGATATATGGAGGTCCATGAAATCCATTTTAGGTCTCAAAAACTTGTTCTCCTGAAGAAAAAAAAACCTAGTTAGGGACCGTTTGTGTAGGAGACAGTTAAGCGTACCTGATTTTTGTGCAGTGCTGAGTCTCTGCTAATCATGTGATATTCAGAAGACTTCTAGGACAAAAATCTTGGAATTTTGAAATGCAAAAGTTTGATTTGATTGATGGTACAAAACACGGAGAATTGCACTGTCACCGGTTTGACTGTCAACTGACTGTTCAAGCATGTAGCAGTTAAAGTGAAAATTCAACAGTCAAAGTTAATATTTTTGTTGTTTTTGTTTTTGGTTTTGTTTTGTGTTAATGATGAAAATTTATTTACATGACTTGTTAGAAAAACACAGACGTAATAAATAAATAATATGTACTGTATGCGAGCAAAATTATCGATAATAACCCTGAAAATCATTTAATGCACAGGAAAATAAATATTTAACTGGCAGAAAACACACAAAATATTATTTGGATAATTAAGCAACAATATGACAAATAGTACGACATTTAATACTGACAGTGCAAATATTACATACTATAATGAACAGTACAACGAGTAAACGGTACATTAAGAAATAAGAGATACGACAAACTTTAGGAATGACGATTAATAACCCATGCTACAAATAGTAACATGTAGATGATTGGGAGTGTCAACATCCCAGTTCCACATTTTTCAGGGCTATGCAGACAGAAGAAGGACATGATTACCACCACGACGGTGATGATCATAAGAAAACATGTCTCTATCCGCTTCGCCATTTTTACCGGGGGAAGAAGAGAGAATGAATATGAAGTAGAAATTTGAGAGATGAGTTAGAATTTGATGTGAGATTTTATGGAAAAATGAGAAGTATTTATAGAATGAAAAGAAAGATAGAGACGTTGGGGAATGAAGTGATTCCGTACAAAAGGAAAATTTGAGGGGAAGTAAGATTTGAAAGAAAGTGTATGATAGTGTTGGAAAAAAGAGAGATGTATAGAATAAAGTTAGGATTTGATTTTTGAAAGAAAGAGATTTGAAAAGAAAGGAAAAGATTTTGAAAATAATGGAATATAGTACAAAAATTAGTGGGAAACAAAAGATAATAATAATTTACTTGTTACCAGTACAGTCTGAATCCCCGAACTATGCGCCTGCAAAAGATTTAACTCTGTACCAATTGCGTCAGTACTATTTATCTGTAAATAAATATCAAATAAATAGCGTGTGTGAAGTAATAAACAGTAATTGGCGTTTGCGTAAGAATAAATCCAACAGCGAGCCAAAATACCGTATAAGAAAAATTCTAAAAACCAAGTATTCATAAATCAGGATATGTAAATCCAAGATTATATGAAACTCTTAATTTTTAGATTGAAGTTTTCTTGAAAAAAGATGCGGGCAAATTTTGGGGTATAACAAGTGGAAAGAATAGACTACGAAGAGACTTATGCTATTGTAGCTCGTCTAGAAGCTATTAGACTCCTTTTGGAATTTGTTTGCCTTCTAGATTTTATACTTTATCAAATGGATGTTAATTTTGCTTTTCTTAACGATCATATAAACGAAGAGGTGTATGTCTCACAACCCATAGGTTTTGAGGATCGCGATAATGCAGACTATGTTTTTAAATTAAAAAGAGCCTATATGGTCTCAAACAAGCTCATGGAGGTTGGTATGCCCGATTTAGTGGATTTTTAATCAAACAAGGATTCAATCGTGGTAAGGTCGGCACCACTTTGTTTATTAGACATAAAGCAAAGTATATTCTTGTATTTCAAATACACGTAGATGATATCATATTCGGTTCTATTGATGAATCTCTTTGTCGAGAGTTTGCAAGTTTGATGCAGCGAAAATTTGAGATGTCTCTTATAGGAGAGCTGACATATTTCTTGGGATTGCAAATTAAGCAAGACGAAGTAGGCATTTTCATAAGTCAAACCAAGTACTACTTAGAGCTTCTTAAGAAGTTCGATATGAAAGACTCGAAAAGTATCTCAACACCTATGAAATCTATTGTGCTTATTGACAAAGACGAAAGATGAGTGAACTTCAATATTACCAAGTATAGAGGTATAATCAGTTCCTTACTTTATTTAACTACGAGTAGGCCTTATATCATGTTTAGTGTGTGCATATGTGCTAGATATCAAGCGTTACCCAAGGAATCCCATTTTAAGATCGTAAAATGGATTTTTAGGTATCTTAACGGAACCTCGCAACACGGTCTTTGGTATCTCAAAAGTAGTTCTTATAGCTTAGTAGATTATTATGATTCCGATTTCGTGGGGTGCAAGTAGGATAGAAAAAGTACTAGTGGTACCTGTCACTTGTTTAGTTTCTTGGCACAGTAAGAAGCATCATAACATTGCTCTCTTTTGTCGAGGCTAAATACGTTGCCGCTAGTAGTTGTTGTGAACAAGTATTATGGCTAAATAAGTAATTTCTAGATTATGATTTAAAACTTGGTTGCATTCCGATTAAGTGTGATACTACTAGGGCAATTAGCCTCACTAAGAACTCGATATTTCATTCACGAACTATACACATTGAGATCCAATACCATTTTCTTAGAGATCATGTTAAAAAGGGGGGTGTTATTTTAGAATACGTTGACACAAGAAGTCAACTTGCTGACTTTTTTTACAAAACCATTATCATCAAACCCTTTTCACAAGATCAGTAGGGATTTTGGAATCTTGGATTCCCCGTGCTTTAAATATAATGAGAATTCTGTTTAGTTTCATTTGATATATATATATATATATATATTCTATTTTTCACTAACACTATTATATAGAAAATCCTGCTTTTGTCGACTACATTGGTATGTCTCTATAACTCTTGTATCCAGTTTGTATCATTGCGTGTGTGTTTGTTCTAGATATATTCATTGGTTTGCTTACTACTTTCTTTACTTTAATCATTCATCTCTAGCATATTTTGATTATTCTAGTAGACATTAAAGTCTTTTAAATATGTGTTGTTAATTATCTGTGTTCGAGCATTTGTATACTTGTTAATTCATTAATTAAATTGTTAATGCATTCCATTACATAACAATTTTGATCACTTAATTGTATGTTGTTGTATATTGGTGTTGCATGTCTATTTTGTGTTTTGTTGCATGTAGCAAGTTTATCTTTGATTTTTGTATTCGATCTTTGTTATTGTATATTTGTATATTCTTTTTAGCTATTTAGCTCATGTGTTCGTCTGGAATTATTTGTTGTGTTTCGTTGTTTAGTTTTTAGACCCATAAAAATTGGTATCTCTTTATGATGTTGTCAAAGGGGGAGAAAAATGTAATGAGTCTAATATTGCTTTATGTGTTTAATGTTGTGGTTTCTGTGGAATATTTTTGGGGGAGCACAAACACTTTTGCTTTTAGCTCAAAGTCGACTTAATTCCAAGTGAAAGCTTGTCAAGCATAAAAAAGGGGGAGAATCCAGTTGCATATCCTTAACACATGCAAAGGTAGTACCCCAAATACGATTATTTTGTTGATTGTCATATCTCTTTCATTTATTATCATTTATTGAGTCCCCCTCATGATTGCACATATTTTGAATTAAGGTTGAAATCAATTTGTTATTCGTTTTAGCATGCATAAAATAATGGTTACACTTAAACTTGATCAAGATGCTTTTAGTCAAATGCATGAGTCAGTGGAATAAAAACTATATGTGGTTTTTATTCAAGTTAGGTGCAAAGAAAAATCTCAAAGTACTTTTAGAACTATGAAAACTGAGATTTTATGTGTTTGATTCGAATCATACAGATTAAACACACATTATGATTCAAATCAAATTAAGCAGGGTCAAAACAAGAAATTCCTAGCAATTTGATTTGAATCAAAGTTTACACTTGATTCGAATCAAGCTCTTCCTGGTCACCCCTATTAGATTTAATTCAAATCAAACTTTACACTTGATTCGAATCAGACCACTTTTCAATATTTTTCTTAAGGGCCTATTGCAATTGATTCGAATCAAAATTTGTACATGATCAAATCACAGGGTCTTTGATTTGAATCAGACATTGTTTTTTATTCTAATCAAACGTGAAATGGGTCAAATATCTGATTTTCTTTTATTCCATTCACTTGCTCATTTGACTCAAACCATGTATTTCTCTTTATTCAAATATAACCAACTTTTACCCCTCATTTTTGTGCTTAATCTCAAGCTCGTATGAAACCTTTTGTTAACACTTTTCATGTAATGAATTTCATAATCATTTTGCAATTTTCTGTGAAATCAACTCTCTCTCAATTTGTAAAAGTTAAAAATCCTTGCATTCAAATTTCTTTCATATTCAACCTTAGTTGTGTATTTAGATCTTGATAATGAGAGATTTGTGATTGATTGAGACATAAGTTTTCTTGAAACTAACCGTTCTTGAAGAATTGGGTAGAGATTTTCCATTTCTTGCAAGATTGATGAGTTCTCATTGGAGCTGACAAATTCTAGTGTGAAAATATGGAGGTTCTTCTCTCCTGATTTCCTTAGTAGTGAGTGTGTGGAAGACTACAGATAAGGCGGAGTTATTCTCAGATCTTCAGATAATCCATCGATCAAGGAATAGGTAGGGTCAATGGGTTGGTTGCGCTTCACGTAGGCTTGGAACAGATTGATGATATTGGAAGATTCTTGAAGCATTAGTCGAGTAAAGATTGCGTATAAGAGTTTAATGTGAAGCTGTATACAAGTCAAGATCCAGATAAAAGATTTATTCTCTTCAACATTATTGTGGACTGGTGATAGTATAAACTATTGGAATATTTGTCAAAATAAAATGGAGTTATGCATGCTCCAATGCTTAACTGTTAAGAGTGCATGTAGGCAAAGCGAGGACGAATACTGAAGCACTATGAATCCCGGGGTCTTCTCCCTCTCTCTCTCTCTCTCTATCTCTCTCAATCTCTCTTACTTTTGCATTTAAATTTTATAGTATATTGCATGCATAGGTTTTTAATTCTTAGA
The DNA here is from genome assembly GCF_029867415.1 of Vicia villosa. Classification (NCBI taxonomy): domain Eukaryota; kingdom Viridiplantae; phylum Streptophyta; class Magnoliopsida; order Fabales; family Fabaceae; genus Vicia; species Vicia villosa. Next base: position 135,879,661 of record NC_081180.1, on the reverse strand, counting down.
GTAGTTTATCGCTTATTCAAGTGGTAGCGATTATTGCTTAAGATTAGGTTTTGTTGGAAATGGCGCCTAATCGAGCTTTAGTGGTGATTAAAATCTGAGAAACTTATTGAGTTTAGAATCCGTGAATTGAATTGTTGTATAAACACACCTTGTGAAGTATACAGTCGAATAAATCATATGCCTTATGTAACATCATTATAAAATCTGTGATATTTGTGAAGTGACTAAGTGCTTACGGGAAACAATTTCTATACGAGTATAATTTTCATATTATCGCTCTAAACATTTATGCGCGCATACTCGAAAAACATCTGATAATTCATTTCTGAATAATCGGTTGAATTTGTTTTAAAATTCTACTCACGCCCCCTCTAGAATATTTTCTTACACCATATTCTCACCCAACAATTGGCATTAAGAGTTGGTCTTTTGGCGGATGGTGATGACCCCAATGGAGCGTATAATAGAGTGTTGGTTTTTAAAGGTCAAAATTATACTAATTGGAAATCGATCAAGAATGTACACTTGTGGTGTGCCATCACCGAGGGACCATTTATCCCCACAGGTGAAGATGGAGTTGCAAAACACCCAAAAGATTGGAATGATGATGAAACCAAAAAAGACTTCATATTATTTGAAAGCGAGAAACATACTTATCTTTGCTTTTACCGCGAAAATACTTTATGCTATTTCACATCATACAAGTGCCATAGGTATGTGGGATGCTCTTCAAACTCCCTATGAGGGAACATATGACGTCATGATTTCTAAAATCAATATTTTTACAAAGGAATTCAAATTGTTTCACATGGAACCTGGAGAATCCATGTATTCCATGCAAAATAGATTTCTCAACTTAATCAAAAAAAATTAAGCAACTTGGGTAAAAACCTATTCCAACAATGATTGTGCTAAGAAGATATTGAGATCTATGTGTAGGGAGAGGCAACCAAAGGTTGCGGCTATAAAATAATCTCACAACTTTGATACTTTGGATTTCAAAAAATTGTTTTGGAAGTTAGTTAAGCATGAAAATTAACTGAAACGACTCGCCGATAGCAAAGTAAAGTTGAAAAAGAAAGAGAAAGTGAAAGAAGAAAGTCGTGATCTTTCTTTGAAGGCTTCTTTGTCTAAAGATAGTAAATCAATGAAAGAAAGTGATAATGGTGAAGAAGAAACTCCTAAAATGGACGAGATGGATTTATTTGTCGAATGCTACAATAGATACCTAAAAAGAAACAAGATTAAGCATACCAACAAAGGATTGATAAATTTCATAAATACTCACCCGCTCAAAAGAGAACACAAAAAAAAGAATGATGGAATTACTTGATACTACTACGGTAAATCGATACATTTTAGAACTATTTGTCCAAGTCTAACCAAACATCATAAAAATACAGATAAGGATTCTAGAAGACGAAGGGAAAAAGTTCCATAGGTCGTATAGCCTATATCGCATGGGGAGAAGAAGATGAGAACTCCTCCTCATATTCTTACTCAATTTCAAATGATGAGTGTTTCAACCTATGTTTGATGGCACGTGAGAAAGGTGAAACGTCAAAGGTATACAATTTTGAACATGATGATGAATTTTCATATAGCAAATTGTCGTAAGCTTTTAATGATATGTATACAAATTCTATAAAATCTTTTAAGAATATTTCTCTCCAAAAGAATTATTTTGACAATTGAAAAGGAGATAAATAATCTTAAACATGATTTAGATTGTCTTAAAGACGTGCATACATCTCTAGTTTTATAGCGTTATAATGTTTTTGACACTATAGCTGAATAGGTCGAAAAAGTAGAATGTGTTGAGTGTCCAACTTTAAAACTTGAAATTTAAAATCTCAAAGAACAATTAACTCATGGTTCTTCAATATCTTGTTCTTGTTATAGCTCTACAAGTGATAGATGGGTTGTTTTTAAGTAAAACCCTCGTGTCACTAGTTGTTGTTAGTAAATTTGGAATACTTTTTAATTGTCGTTTCCACGGGGATTGATGAGATATTACCGTCGTTCTACAATTTATAGTTTCGTAAATTAGAGTTTACGTTGGGTTTGGTTTTTTCAAAGTTCATTCACGAATTTATAGTAGCAAAGAGTAAATTTTGAAAAGTATTAAGGTTTAAAAATGTATCAAGACTTAATTTCATCAACCTAATTTGTATGTCTTCAATTAATCATGCATATGAACTCATTACTAATCAATATTATCATGTATCGTTCGTCTATATCGTTCGTGTCCGAAACGGTATAGTAAGTTTTATCGTATTGCCCAACCAACGATTTCTCAACCGATTATACAACTCAAATAACATTTATAAACCAATACAAAGTTAATACCAAACACCAAGTCCATGTCTAAATTTAGTCTTTGTTAGATGATAAAGTTAGGTCAAGATACAAAAGTTGTATTTCACAAATACTTAACCATAGATATCCAAGAAAAGCAAACATTACCATCTATATTGATTAATAACTTATTCATACACAATAATCAAAAGGAAAACATACAAAGGAAAGGAATATTACATCTTGTCTTGATACAAAAGTATATTTAGCTACCCATCACCATGGTTGCTTGCACAAGAAGTAAGGTACAAAGATTCAAGCCTGGAAGGTTTGATTTTGAGTTGGAAATGGATAAAAATAGAGTTTTTATCACTATGGTCAGTTTAAGAACAAAGGAAGTGGTTGGAATGATCACAAAATATCTAAAATGTGCTTTTATACAAGTTCCTAAAAATGCAATCTCGCTAAGCGAGACAAAGCTCGCAAAGCTTGCTCACGAAAATAAGCAAATCAGCTCAGGACACCTCGCTAAGCGAGAAGAAGCTCGCTAAGAGAACTCAAGATGCCTCAGCTACTGCCAAGGGGGTCAAAAAAAGGGCATAACGTGCTATAAAACTCGCTTAGCGGGCTTGACAAATGAAATCTTCAAATTTTTTACTTTTCTCTTATTCAAAGCCTCCTTTAATCTTCATCCAAGTTCCAGCTAATATCAAAAATCAAGAATCCTACACAATTAAGCATCAAGGTTAGCCACACACATATTTACATACTAAAAAGCACAAACTTACTATTTTTAAGCTACTTTTAATGTAAATTCAAATAAACATTAGAGTTTGAGTTATTAAGAACCACAAATATATACACAATTTGGTCCCTAACACTAGGAGAAATAGAAGAAGCATGTCTTCTAAAGCTATTTGTCATTATTTTGGTGATAAGGAACTCATTAGGCCTCATATTCATATTCAAAACATTCATGTTCCCAATGATAAAATGGCCTGGATTCCTAAGTATGCAGAAAGTTCAGTCCTTGATCATCATAGTTTGTATGATCGTTTCATTTTCCTCTTTATCTTCTTGTAGTTTGTCTTTATTTATTTTATTTACATTTAATTACCTTGTTTGCATCAATGACATTCATTTATTCATGTTGCATTTAATGAGTCCTCACCTCAAAAGACGGGGAAAGGTGTGATAACAGAGAAGTTGATCGACGATGAAAGTTCCAAAGAGGATCCTCCTCCTTCATCAAAGGATGGGGATATTAATGAAAAAGAAGAGGAAAACTTAGATGAGGATGAAAAATAAGAGACCTCGAACCAGCTACCCCAAGATTGGACAATCATAAAGGATCATCTGATAGATCACATTTTCTAGAAGATATCGAAAGGGGTGTAAGTACTATAGCACAGATTAATAATTTATGCAAGTACTTTGCTATAATTTCTCATATTGAACCTAAATAGATATCTGACGCCTTGATGATGGATGGTTACTTACTTTGCAAGAATAAAAATCTCTGAGTACTTTTAAACTATATGTGTTTTCAAACTATATGAATTTTTTATTCAAGTTAAGTGGAAAGAAAATTTTCAAAGTACTTTTAAAACCATTAAAATATGAGATTTTGTGTGTTTGATTTGAATCATACAGATTAAACACACATTCTGCTTCAAATCAAATTGAATTGAGCCAAAACAAGGATTTTCTAGCAATTTGATTCGAAGCAAAATTTACACTTGATTCAGATCAAGCTTGTTAGTTCCATGGTTTTCTGTTGGCATTAAATTTTCTAAAACATGATTCTTAACTGATGTTGAGCAGGATGTTGAAACAACTTGATCAAGTGTCATGACAGGTTCTGCTGTCATGAGTTTTTACATATGTTCGACAAATGTTGTGATATGTTATACCAAAACATCATGACAGTTTAGACTGATTTTAATCCTTGAAGATTTGATTGAAAAATGAGAGTATCTAGAAGATTCGGGCACCCATATTGGCGAAGTCAATCAAGGAGTTTTTAGGACAAATGCGGATTTGATTTGGTTTCATAAAAGGGATCTTTGAGATGTTTGTTTTTTAGGAAACTAAGATTTGATTTGATTTGTTCTATTTTCTATAAAGATCTTGCAGCTGATTGAAAAGGGAGAAGATTAGATTCATATCTCAAAGTCCATACTGCAAGAATCTATAAAGCAGACTTGCTAAACTTAGTATAGCAAGCATTCACAAGAAGAAAATTGTTGGTGCAATAAGGGTTTAGGTTTTGAGAGGAGTTCAAGTTCATCATGTTTTTTGTTTGTGTGTCACTCATGTGTCTTCGGATGAGGTGGATTGTTTGTTCTCACTCTTGAAGCTTTTAAGTAAGAGAGTAGAGTATTGTTCTTGACTGGAGTTTTAAGCAAGACCAAATATTGCTTATTTGAAAGTGTAATCTTTCTTTTTTTTGTTCTTCTGGTCACAAGGTTTGTGACTGAGTTTATCACTAGGATTTCTCATATCTAGATGATGATTTCTAGGTAGAAGTTGCACGAGGTAGTGATTAGGAGAAAAGTTGTAAACTAAGACTGTTTAGACTTTTAACTAATACTATTATAGTGGATTTCTTTTGTGACTTGGTAGCCCCCAAATTAGGTGAGTTGCACTGAACTGAGTTAACAATTACTTGTATTATTTATCATTCTGCAATTTGTTCCTTCTTTGTTATATTTGTGTTGTCAGTCAGCAGATGTCATAACATTTGTCTAGACATTATGTGGTGTTAGGACATCAATCTCAACATCTATTTTGTAAGTGTCTTTGAAAAAATTTAGTGTAAGAAATATTGTTCGGTGATCCTAATGTAAAAGATCAAAGTAAGTGAAAATCTCAAGGAATAAATTTTAGGGACTGCATTATGGTGTGGTTTAAGATTGAATTATTTTAAATATAAATTCTTATATGATTTTTCAATCTCTCTTTTACTTTTTTTTTTCCTATTTTATTGTCTGTTTTTTATTCTCTTTTTCTTATTTCTTAAAATCAATCCTTTGAAAAAAAAAATTCAAAACCAAAAATTACATAATTTTCTTCATCTATATGTAATGTTTGAAGTAACTTAATTAACATGTAACATCAAAATCTAACTCTTATATAAGAGTAATCCTCTCAAAAATAAGAATAATTTCAAACAATTGATTAAACAAACTTTCATCAAGCATCATCCTTTGATGGAGAGATGTATGTTTATTTGAAAGAGGAAGGAAATGGTAATACAATTGCATGAATAATTTCTAATTAAGAAGATATATTAAACTATATTTAATTCTTATATCATTTAAACCTTTTTAATTATTACAATTTCAAGTGTGTGACACGACATTGGTAGCTAGAAATGTGAAGAAGAGGCATTGGTGATCATGTCCATCTCATGACAAATTAGAAGCTGAGGCAATTGTAGATTAGGTAATACTAATAGACTTAAAATTAATTAATGTGTCTGTAAATTTCAAACTTTGCTATCTTATCAAATCTCAGTAGCACTGCGAGTAGCCGAAAAGGTAATGATACACAGTTTTAGCTGCGTAATGCAATTCTAGTTTGTGTGTGTCAATTGTGACATGACTTCTTCCACTTTGGCATACTCCCATTCCCAATAGCAGAAAATAAATTTTACTCCCTCCGTCTCATAATAAGTGTCCCATTTTCACTTTTTTCATGTCTCAAAATAAATGTCTATTTAGAAAACCAATGCAACATTTATTAATTTTTTCCACTACTATACCCCTATTTATTAACTTTCACGTTTTTCAACTACTCTACTACCTATAAGAAATAAGGGTATTTTAGTAAATGATATTAACTTTATCATTAAAACCAACACATCCAATCATTTTCTTAAGAACCGCGCAAAACTCAAATAGGACACTTATTATGAGACGGAGGGAGTACTAAAATTCACGAGCCAAGAGAAAATGTAAAATAGACGACACTCCCTCTCCCATATTAAGAAAAGAAAACGATGTTAATTAATTAATAATAATAAAAAAAATAGTTGATTATGGGAAACATGTCACTGACAGTACTAACAGACAACCACAATGGAGGCAGCACTACCATCATGTCATGTAAAATCAAGGGGTGAAAGTTCTAAAGATCCTTCATTTTCACTAGCAGATACTGCTATTTACTGCATTAACACCACCACATCACATCACTAGTTTTTAGATAGGATTTGTTTTGCTTTAGGAGAAAAACTTGAGAGGGAAGCATTTCATGGATCAAGATTGTCTGATTTTGATGCGGCAAGGTTGGGCTTTATTATAGATAAAAGTAAATTGGCTCTATATATTATGAGTACAATGGATATGAATGTAGACTATGTTATGTCTATATGTAAATGTAATACCTTAACAACTTTCAAACTAAATTGAAGAAAGGGTGGCCAAAGTAAGCAAAGTATATATAGAGGTTGATGGTTTCCTTTCACTAATTGTTAAATATTTAGGGTGCAAACCATTTTTGGAAGATCTTCATGCTATATTGGGAAATACAAAAATAAACTTGAAAGAGTGTTTGTCCATCAAGTTGATTTCAAGAATCATAATCTATAAACATTTGAAAGTGCATTTGTCCATTAAATTAATCTTTAAAATGGTTGTTTATTGACTTTTGATTCACATTGTCACAATTAACTAGGTCTAGCATTCACATTTTTTGTTATGTGATATTGACTATGAAAAACATATGATGTAGCAAATTTCTTTTGCAACGTAATTCATATTAGTGAAGTATCGCAATTAGTGACAATTATTTGTGACATATTATGAGTTCTTCAACAAATTGTGACATATTTCTAGCGGTCAAGTAACATTATCCTTTTGTTTTCATTCCATAAAAGCGTATTCAATTGAACATGTCATCTCTTTAGAAACCAACAAATCCAATCAAAGGTATCATGTATTTGTAGATCTTATACATTGAATCCATATTGTCAACAAAGTGGAAAATGTGTCACACATTTTGATGGATTATGAATGCGTTCAAAGTATATCTCGAACAAATGTTCCATCCTCAGGAATTCTATACCTCTAAACATAATGATATTCATCCAATATTTTCAACAACTATCGCACTTCTGTTCTTGCACCCTCTTATTGTCTTATTGTTTATGTATCGCACTTCTGTTCTTTCACCCTCTTATTGTCTTATTGTTTATGTATCGAATATTATAAACATGTTTAATATGTGTTAACAAGCTTATTTATTTTCAAATTTGTGAGTGTTGTTTAGGCATAAACATGTTCAATATGTGTTACACCATGTAATCGATTGAAAATTGAATGGTATGCTAACTTGTGATCGAATTCATGATTATCTATGCCACACAATTTATTAAATTTTCATACATTTACCTTTAAATAGTACGTGTCCAACCTAAAATAACATCCACATTTCCTTCATCCTCTATCTACTACCTTGCATCTTTCTATTTGTTTCTTAATACTCACCACATCTTTTACAACTCATCAAAACATAAGTTAGTTTTCTATTAGAACCAAAATTAGACATATCGATAAATATCCAAAAATCTAACTTAACCACTTGTGCACATACCCATTTAAGCATATGTCGGGATTTACAACATCATGATACATCATACCTACATTGGTTACACGTAAAATAAATAAAGTTAAACATTACACTGATCTGGAAGAGTCTTTCTAGACACAGTTTGAAATTATTCAAAATCTTTCTTTCAAATGATATTAACACTACAAAAACACACTGATTGATATTTTGTAAATTTTAAAAAACATGAGATAGATCCATATATTTGAAATCACCCTCGCACCAGTAAAAACAAAAGGTGCTCCTAAGAAGGTCAAACTAACATCTAGTGACAATTCAACGATGCATTCGCCTTCCTATTTTGAACATGTTGATACACTTTTTTTTCGGATTCTCCAATTTCAAAATCTAATTAAAAAAAAATATTTTTAAAGGTTCTCGCGTTAACAAACTTTCTCCTTCGCCACCTTTACCAAAAATCAAACACATTTAAGAGATGTTGGTTTTTATGCACAAATATATTAAACGGATTGTAAATGTTAAGGGTGACGGTACTTGCGGTTATTGAGTTGTTTCATCTTTGCTCGGTAAAGGAGATGATAATCATACACTTGGTCGCCAACAACTTATCAAAGAGTTGAAGGGGCATAAGGAATTCTAGACGAGTTATACGGAAAAAAATTTTTTGATGCAATTTATGAATCCCTTATTCCTTGTGTTAGTGGTTAGGCGTCGGAGGAAAATTGTATGTGCTATAGCAAATGTATATAATAGAGCGTGTATTGATCTGACAAGATTCGGCTTCTCGAAAACATTTTTTTCCACTTTGGAATGCCCCCGCCTCAAAATCTATCTTATCACATTATATGTATTGGGTGACTTTTGAAATCACTGCATTTTGTTCAAGTTTATTTAAAACCGGGATGCGCTATAACACACACATCACTGAAGGGGACATCTCATTCCACAAAGGAAGTTAAAACTTGGCTTAATTACTTTTTGGATAGGATACAAAGATTCATCAAGTTAAGCGAGATTGAAAGAGAGTCAAATAAAAAATTCAAAGGTGAAATCACACATAGATATAGATTTATACAGTGACACATGTTTTGATTCATTTTTGTATGTAATGTTTGATTGATATTAACGATATAAAATGTATATATTTTAATGTATATTTCAGTTTTCTATTTTTTTTTTTATATATTTGTGTGTTTTATAATAGGTTATGTGTGAACAATTCCAGATAAATTCAAAAATACATTTTCGGATGAACTCCTTTTTTGTAAATGTTAACAGAGGTTTATTTGAAAATACTGTTTTAGACACACCTCATGTTTATAAAAAAATGCTAGAGAGGCTTATTTGAAACTACATTTTTGTATACACCCTGATTTGATTAAATGAAACAGGGTGTATCCAAAAGTACATCTCCGGTATATTCTCAAAAAATGATTGAGTTTCTAAGCTATATATTGATTAAAACTTATATAAATATGGGTGTCCCTCATCTTGTTAGCACAAACACACAAAATTTCTCAAAATGCATATTTTACTTTTGTCTACTTCCAAACAAAAAGCCTCCCTCATGAATTAAAATTCACATAAATCATTAGTATTGTCAATATAAAATTTATTTTAAAAAATTTGTACCCAGACAATCAAAGAGTTATGAAGTTTTATTATCGTTCAAAGAGTTATGAAGGTTTATTATCGTTCACAATCGATTCACAACGAAGAGAAGATACCACTCGGCAAATTTGAGTTGAAGACGGATGGAGATTTAACTATTATGTGAAGTACATTTCACTATAAAAAAAATGAAGTGTATGAAAAAATTGCAACATCAAACAAATATATTTTAAAAATGTTAAAACAACCTCAACTATCACCTTTAACAATTATTTATGCAATTATATTTTTAATGTATGTCCTAATAATTTCAAAGATTTATGAAGTAGAGATTTTTCATATTTAAAAACCTCTTTAGATTTTTCACTTACGTTTTTGGGATTGCCCGTTTGCCTGGCCAATTATGAAAGGGTCTTCCATGGTTAGTCAATGAACATAGTAACAATAATAATTTCACATTTTTCTTTTGGAATAAAAGAATACTTCCAATTTTTCTTACACATTTGAAAATTGTATTTTGAAATATATACGTTTTTTTTTTGTATTTTTCAATTAATGTCATTCTTTATAATGACATGGATTAATTAATGTCTTAAAACAAACAACTTGTAAGGTAGTGTTCTCCACTTCCATTTTTGTCGAATATTTCCTACTTAATTCAGCTCCTTTATTTTATTACATTGAGTGGCATCAAAACTAGTTTCCCTTCTTGCAAACTCCAAAGTAAAAAACATATGGCGAAAATAAAGAGAACAGTAAAATTTGAAGATGAAAAAAGTCCTTTTAATTTTGATTATACTTTTTCTTTTCTAATTAACATTACCCAAAAAAAAGTGCAAAATTTTCTCTATGATTTCTCTTTGAGCAGGGAGGCTAATCCAGTCACCACCTTGGCACCTCTCTCAACACTCTTTACTTTCACCGCCGGTAGTTGCCAAGTAGGCTTCACCACCGTCGACAAGCTTTTCTCACCACCGGAAACACTTTTCGAATCCGGCAAACTCTTTTCCTCGCCGAAGATCAATTCCATCTCACCACAAACACTCTCCGATTCAGCACTATCACTGACCTCCTCCTTCAAGTCTTGCACAGTGGAGGTTGCCGACGGATTCGCTCTCGTGCAGGAGGCCGAGAGCCACTTAGCTAGCATATACTCCGCCTTCCTCCACGGCGGAACGTGCATTCCTTTCTTCTTCAAACTCTGCTTAGCCGCTTCCGATACAGCGGCAACGATCTGACAGAGCCGATCCGATTTACCAACGAAAATGTAAGGAAGAAACTGAAGAATCGCCTTGAATGTTCCCGTCGATCTAGCAATCTCAAACTCAGATCGAAAATCAATATCTATAATCAACCTCTCACCTTCCACAATCACGTCGATGTATTCATATTCACCTGAATCAAAAAATCAAAACCACTACATTCAATTATCCGTTTACAATTAAAATTAATTTCCAGTTACATAATAAAAAAAGTTTAGGCAAAAAATTGTACCGGCAGGGTGAGATGGTGTTTTGTCCCATTTAGAATGGCATATGGAAGAATCATAACCTAGAGAAGAAAGATTTTCTGCAACGATCTTTCTCAAATCGTTTTTCCGCTTGAAAACTTTGCTGTTTCTGTCAACTATTTTGGATGTATCAGCTAAGAGATTTCTCTCCAAAACACTCGCACATGGAATCAAACTCTGCAAGCAAAAACAAGAAATAATGAAAATAAGAAAATGTAAGAAAAAAGTTAAAGATAAAGTGAATCTATAAAACTAGAGTTCTGATGTAACCTTGAGCGCGTCACCGGCGTCATTGACAGAACCAGAAGTGATGGATTCACCGAAGAAATCAAGTTCATCATCGGAGCTATCGTTACTGTTCCCGTTAAAGCAATTGCAGCTATTGCGAGCAAATTTAGACACCGGCGTTTGCTTATCGTTACTCTCTTCAATGAAACTCTGAACCATTTTAGCTAAACAAACTGAGCTCGGCTCGAAATGTTCACTGAACCTATCGGCGGATAGTGGAACTTCGCCGGAAACAGGTTTAGAGGAAATCTTAGACACGTTTGTAAATTGCCGGTCGAACACGAAGAACTTTTTCAGCCGCGATTTCAACACAGGCTTAACGGCGTCGTTTCGAACCACCGCTGTCATTTGATTCAGCTTCTCAGAATCGATGTCGATCGGTTGGATCTTCATCGGAGGCATGATTTTACAACAACAAAAAATTGCAAAATATTGAAAATCTTCTTAAAAGCTACGCACTCTACTCTATGATTTGTTATCCATTTTTAGGGAAAAGTATTACAAAACTTCTAGACTAAACTTCTCGTGAAACACATGGCGGCGATGATCGGAGATACGCGCATTATTTATGGATGACGGAGATATGTTTGCCGGAATGTTCATTTCTCCGGCGACGGCTAGTTCTGTGGTTTTGGTTTTGATTTTAATAATGGTTATTCATTTTCTTTTTAAGCGTTTTGGATTAGGTATGAAGAGAAGAGAAAGGAATGGTATTTATAGTGAAGATGAAGAGATGATGACGTGGACTGTAAATGCCACGTAGGATCCTACATGGCGTTTATGATTTTGGTTTCCAAAAGGCAATCACAGAGCATTTAGTTTAGCGACGCGTGTTGAAGATTACAATCGTGCGATATACGCATTGGATTTTCGTTTTCGTTGGGTGGGAGTTTACTTTATTGCCCTTGAAATTACGTGGAATATCGGGTAGATGCCCCTCGAGTTGTGGATTCATAGAAAAGCTCTCCAATGTGGTGAGTGGTGGTGGCAATAGAGCATTTGTGAAGGTTTTGTAATTTAAAAATGGTTATTTGTTATTGGGTTATTTTGGCAGGTAGTGATGTGAAAGTGAAATGAGAGATGGAGATTTCTTGTGGAGTACGAAGACCATGGGTATTTGGGATTGGGTTGGGGCAGGGGAAATTGTACTGCTTTTTCTTTTAATAAATGAGACATTAAAGTATTTCTGTACTCAATCTACTGTGCAAATGGGTATCATTTTTAATTAGGAGAATGAAAATGTTAATTTTTAAGTAAATATTTATGGATTTATTACATTGAAATGTGCTTGACTTAAAATATTATTCTTTGCTTTTTATTATAAAATAATATTTATTTTAAGATTCATGAAATGAATAATGTATTTAGTCTATATATGAATTAGATACATTCGTTATTTAATGAATCTAAAAAATAAAATTTTCTAGTAATATGTCTATATTTGACCAGATACATTAGCTATTTAATAAATTTTAAAAATATTTCTTTTTTATAATAAAGATCAGAGGAGTAATATTCAATAATTTTTAAATATCACTGTTTAAAAATTTGTTAAAATGATTTTTATTAATTTTATATTTCTCATCTCGAAATAATTATTGGATCAACTAATTTTCCCCGATTAAAAAAAGTGTAAATTTTTTTTATTAAAGTACATTTATAATATTTTTACATATTTATTTTTATTACAAATATAATATGAGGTTTTTAACTAAGAGAAAAATCATTATTAAATTAGAAGATATAATTTAAAAAAATAATATTATATTAAAAATAAAATAAAATATATCAATTTTTGTATAAATGAATTCGATATTTTGTGACGAAATTACATATTAAGAATAGGTATAAATGAAAAACATGAAAAATAGTACTAATTTTAATCAAATTAAACTTTTTTAGTTCACAATTATTCAATAATTAATTTTAATAATGAGTATTTTTGAAATAATTATATTTACTATCTTTTTGTGCGTAATTGAAGCCAAAAATATATAATAACTTTTATTTTATATAAAATTAAAGATAAATCAAATGTTTGAACTCAAATAGTAAATATTTTGTTTAATAAAAATATATGTGAAAGCTACATAGATGGAGAACTTTTGTGACCTATATTATTGGTCGAATATGTTGAGATACATTGTTCAATCACCAACTTCTCTCCTCTGTCTTTCTCTTAGACAATGATTGAGCTTATTGTATAATTAAGGGTTGACATGTACAGATAGATAAGGAATTCCCTCTTTAGGCGATTCAACACAGGATTGGCCACCCGAAAAGCTCTGGAGAGTATCTACTGGTTTGATTTGTTGACTTTGAATCTTTGATAGTCTTTTCATTAAACCCGACCAAATTCTCACGTTAGGATTCAAAATAGCCCTGACAAAAATTCTAGAGACTCTTCTTGGAAACCTTTATGTGCTTGTTGGCCTGGAAATGGTGGATCATCTTTCTTGTCTGATCTTGGTAACTTGACACAGTAAAACTTAGGAAGCTCGTGTTCCACCGTAGGGCGGACTCTGGCAAAGTCACAATAATGAATTTTCACTTTAGCAAGTTAGTCACCCTGATTATGGCCATATGGGTGTTTATGTAGATTATGTGTTCTTGGGGTCTCTCGTACTGTCAAATGATATAAAAGATGGTGGTTTGAAATTATCGGGGACTGGAGCGCCCTAGATATCTGTAGTGATTGGTTGAGGATTCATTGACTCTTCTTACTCAATTAACTCCAGTTGTGTTTGTTGCTCATATAGATCATAGACAATATCCTCCAATGCTTCATTCTGTTGGCGCAATTCTTCCATAACAGATAGTATCTCTGCTAGGGCAGCTCAGTCATTGTTGCTACTAATGTTGGGCACCCTTTACATTGTAATATGGAATCGAGTTGTTGTTGAGATTTGTTTGTGTGGACCATGCTAGTTTTACTTGCCCCATGGTGAATGCCAAATGTACTATAACAATACAATGGTGTAACTTTACTAGCGAGAGCTGTTAAAATCTCCATCATATTCACAATGAAATTGTCTGGCCATTTTTCTTTGATGATTATCTTCGTATCGAATTACAACTTGGATCATTTCTTTGATGACCGGACACATACACATTAAAAAAATTATTTTAATATAAAATTTGTTTTTAAGTTGCTCAACATTTACTTTTATACCACAAGTTACCGAGATTGGAAAAGTCTTTGGAAAATTTTAGTCGCAATGATGCAATATGTGATCATATACAAACTCTATTATGGACATTCATTTATATATTATAAACTGTAATGATCATGTAGTAGCTTATGGGTTATTTAGTAGTCAAACAATATTCATGAACATGGAAAGCAAGGTAGGAGAAAATCAAAATGATGGAATGAATTGTCGTATATGTGAGTAAAAAGTAGTATGAACAACATTTTACTGTGTGGGAGAACCCTTCAATTGTACGCATGTCTGGTCAATATTTTCATCAGATTTACAATAATTAAAGGCATATCCCTTATTGTATGATCTTGTGTACACTTTTTCCAGCCACAAGAGAGGTTGTCTCATATACAGCATGCAGGACACAAGTTAAAACCAATGAGTTCAAGACGAGTAATGGTAATTTTCCATAATTACATTTATGGAAAAATCTTCCTGATTATGGATAATATACAAGTAGATGATGATCTTTAATTTATGCAAAAGGTTAAATTATGGAATATAACTTTGGCCCAAAACCAAAAAAAAAGAAAAGATGAAAGGGAATAATTGCGAGTGGTATTAATTTACACTAAGATATGTTTCATTTGGGTACATTGTTGAGGTTCGTATAGATTCCTTCTTATATATGAATCTATCTCCCTCTTAAAAGGAAAAGGAGAGAATCGGTTGGGGAAGTACTGCTAGCAAGATACCAAAGTGTTGTGACAAGCAACTACAAAGTCAATTTTTTATTTTGATTTTGATATGAGTTTTTATTATTATTTTTGAGTTTAGGTAAGGGATTATTACTTGTTTCAATCATAAAAAAGGAACAATTTTATTTGAACACCAATTATTTTACTACATATTTAATACATACTGACTTATATTGGTGTTTTAAAATTGAAACCGACTTAATCGATAAAAAAATTAAAATATTAAAAATACATTTGATTAAGTTGAATTCGATGAGATATGATGACTTCACATATCTAACGAACAAACAAGTGAATTTACCTAAACAATTAAATTGTATTTTTTACACACATTTTTGGAGAGTAAAAAAAATTTTATAATCGAAATAATATAAGTTCCTTCATGTCTCAATTTAAAATATGAGAATTTCATAATCTTAAAATCTTTTTATCTTCTATTATTTATCCGTGGTGTTATATTTGCGAAAATTCTAAACTAGGGCGTCCTCTCTAGAGAATCATATTGTCTGGGCGATGATTTGGAGACTCGCCCAACGATAAAGGACGTTAGTCAAGAGACAAGGAGTCTCCACTAATTCCTGAAAAATAGGCGGTCAATAACCTCTCCTGATTAGAAGGGAGCGGTTGTTGCCATTCAGGGTTATTCAGACCCTAGGTCCAAAAGGCCTCTATAATACTAAGGGTATTCGCGGTGCGGTTTTAACGTAAAAAGTCATCTAAACGGCAAGAGAAAAAAGTGTGCGATTCGATTTAGTTCAGTTGACTTTGAGAAATAAAACCAAACCAATACGGTATGGGTTGGTTCGGTCTTTTATGAAAAAATTATTGAGCCATACATATTCATATAGATGACAACATAGCTTTGTATTTAGTCATTTATGTGTTATCAAATAACAACAAAATTCATCATATTTGGATAACAACTTTCCGTTTAATATACAAAAACAAGATTAGAGAAAAGTGAAATAAAAAACATAATATAGTAGCATAAAATAATATCAACAACATTATAATGAAACAAAAAGATTAAGGAGATGAAAAAGAAAGAGCAGAAGAGACGAGGGATCAGAGAAGAAGATGTGCATTAAAAATGTAATTGGAAAAGAGAATAATAGAATAAAAATACGAAGATGAAAAATGAAAGAACATAAGAGATGGGAGACTAGAGAAGAAGATGTGAGGTGTACATGGAAATGAAGATGAGTAGAAGGCACGATCCCGCTAGAAAATATTTGAGAAGACTTACAATGAAACTTTATGTGTGAGGAAGACAAAGTCATTTGTAGTCCTAAGGCTACGGCATACTAGATTTGAGTTTGGGTTGGATGTGAGTTAAGTGAAGTTTGGGTTGTAACTCAATGCGGTTTAGTTTGGTTTGATTCGGTTTTTAAAATACAAACCGCAAACCAAACCGAACCGCACAGTTTTGTTAAAAATTGGCTCAAACAAATCCGAACCAAATGCATTTTTTTGCGATTTCGATTTGGTTTAGTTTGCGGTTTTCTGTTGAGCTAGTTTGGTTTTGAACACCCCTAATAAATGCTCTTCTCCTAAAGGGAAAATGATAGATTATTACACCATAAAGCATAACGCTAAGAAAGGTCGTAACACATAGCGACCAGACCCCATACGCTTATACCTAAGCACACCGATTACCTTCACAGTCTTTCACCTCACGTGAGCACTGTTGAGCAAGATTTGGTTTTACACTTCATCATTAAGTTTTGATGATAACAATACATATATTTTATATGTAAACAATTTTGTTTCTAATATTTTCTTGAGTGTGCAGATCATAAACTATTTGTGATTCAGGACTGTTGTCTAAAGAATTATAAGATATGATTTTGTCATAAAGACTACTCTCTTTCACTTATCGAGAAACATCAGTAGTTCTAAAATAATACTGAATGTTAATTAGAAAAAGGATCTCGTGTGTACTTCTCAATAAGCTGATGCTTTAGAAGTGTCAAAGTATCTCAAGATCAGAAAACAAGTTTATATCAGATACAAGTTATTGCTTCAAAGATCAGATGTCAAGATATGTTTGTCAGATAAGTTATTGCTTTCAACTCTGATGACATAGTCAAGATCAGCTGATAAAGATCTATTTCAGAAATACATATTAGTTGTCATGACTCAAAGTTAAGATATCGAGACGTGTTCCTCAGATGATTTATTGCATTAATATCTGAAGACATTATCCTTTTCTGAATGACTCAGACACTATGTCACATAATGTAATATGATTTCTTTCTCACTCCTCAAATCAGTTATCTTACTTCAGATACAGATTTATTCTAAGAAGTCCTGTGTCGCTCTTCAGAAAGGTTGTTGCTATTATTTCTGAAATATAAAGTTCTATTCCTATTGGTTCTGATGTTTTCATGCTATCATAACAGAGTAGTTTATAAACTACTCATCAGATAAATCATCAGAAGAACAAAGTAAAGAAATTGATTTCTTCCAAGCTCACTACTTTAGAATCAGAAGTACATCATTTGAAGATAAGATCAAGAAACTTTCTCAAGAAGATTCAATACAATAGTATGCTTGAACACCTTCGCTATTCCCAAGACGTTCATACATTCTAAAGTTGTCTTCCATGTTAAAGCTGCAAACTACATGTAACACCCCAAATCTACCCCGCAATTTAATAGGAAAATCAGAGTACAAAACCTCAAAAACAACAACACATCTGAGGCGTCACATATATCAACTTAAACAAATCACAAATCATGCTCATAGATCATGGATACATAACACTTATATCATAAGAAAACTCATACATCATTAGTCATTCAAATCCAAATAACTATATAACATCGCAGTGGAATTCAAAGAACATCATAAATTCAAATCATAACATCTAGGCTAATCATGGCAATCAACAAATCTAACATTTCTCAATCAAAGAGAACAATGACAAACTTCGACAAGATATAACAACATAATCAAAATACGCAAACATCCCCCGAGTTCTACGTATTAGAACATAGACACACCGACTCGAGCTAATAGGTAAACAGTTACTCCGCGTCGTTACCTGCATGTTACCAACAGAGGGTACCATTCAAACAAAAGGGTGAGATATCATTCATTATAAAGAAACGTATGATAATATTCAAAGCATGGTAAAGATCATACATATATCACTACTTCTCATCGCATAACATCTTACAACAACTATCATCACTAAACAACTTACAAAACGGGAACAATGTCAATAATCAATTATGACAACATACTCAACTCACAATTATAATATCAATGCATAACAATAACATCTCTTCATCACGTCACAACAAACATCTCATCAATGCAATTTAAATGCAATTCAAATACGACTCGACTTATGCAAATGCATGTGGTACCATTTGGAGTAAAACTCCCATCGTCTCAAAATTTTTCATTGGGCACACCGTCGCTATTTTCCATTAAGGTCACCGTCGCTTTTTCCATTAAGGCCACCGTCTCTTTATGCAATGGATGCGACTCAATGAATGCAACATCCACACAAACACAACATTTACAACACGTCACAAACATCGACTAAATATCATTACTTTTATAGTAATTCATCACTTAAAAATCATGTCAATATGTTGTAACATCATACAAAAATACATCACTTCACAATTACGTCACTATGTTGTAACATCATACAACAATTCATCACTTCACAATCACGTCACTATGTTGTAACATCATACAGCAAATCATCACTTCACAACAACAATCATAACATCAAATAATTTCATTTAATTAAAGCTCCAAAAAGTTTCCAAATGTTTTCAAATCATATCCATTAGAAAGATATCAATTAAAGCTTCACGGAGGTTCAAACGGCACTTAAAAAGGAGTTACGGATCAAAAGATACATCATTTCAAAGTTTGAACAAGTTTTACACAGCAGGGTCCGCTTAACG